>NC_133804.1:36342306-36387306 GCF_043250625.1 Sebastes fasciatus
TAGAGCAGGTCTATGACCGTACACCATAGTTTTGAGACCCAACAGGATCCACCAAGCGCACTGTGGCCAGGAAAAACTCCCCGATTACTGGGAAGAAACCTGGAGCAGAACCGGGCGCAGGGCGGGCGGCCATCTGCCGAGACCGGCTGGGGGGATAGATAGATAGAGTGAGAGAGAGAGAGAGAGAGAGATAGAGAGAGAGAGATATAGAAGCAGCCACAATAGCAGTCTAGCCGCTGTAATAACTAATACAAGTAGGGCTGATAACACAAAACCAATAGTGGTGGATGGAAAGAGTGATAATACAACTATCGGAAAGCCAGCACTGTCCAGCATCTCTCCTCAGTACGTCCATGTGTATTGGTGTGGGACGTCCCTGCGATCGATGCCCGTGCATTGGTTCCTGCAGCATCAGCATGCTTGCTGGGAGCTCTTGATGTCTTTGGCAGTGATTGAGAAGTGTTATTCTCCAGGCTGCCACATTGTCAATAGGTGTTGGAAATCCCTCGTTAGCATTGGTAGTCCCTCGTACAGACGTAGTTAATTAGGGATGGTAGCAGTTGGTGTCAAGCAGGCACCGACGCGGCAGCAGATGCAGCCACAATACCGGAGACCACCAAGATCCAGGTGAAACCCTGCTCCAAGTGTACCCATGCTCCAGGTATAACCTCGCTCCCTGGTGTGATCCCGCTCCAGGTATGACCTCACTCCAGGTGTGACCCCGCTCCACGGTTAGCTGCGAGACAAGGAGGCACAAGGACTCCCGGGAAGGAATGAAGTTAGTAACAACATGGACATGGGACATGAGTATATACAGAAGGAGAGGGGAGCTCAGTGTGTCATAGGAAGTTCCTTATGACAGTGTGTCATAGGAAGTCCCCCGGCAGTCTATGCCTATAGCAGCTTAAGTATAAGCGTTATCAAAGAGGAAAGTCTTTAGCCTACTCTTAAATGTAGAGACGGTGTCTGCCTCCCGGACTGAAACTGGGAGCTGGTTCCAGAGAAGAGGAGCTTGATAGCTGAAGGCTCTGGCTCCCATTCTACGTTTGGAGACTCTAGGAACCTCAAGTAACCCTGCATTCTGTGAGCGCAGTGCTCTAGTGGGGTAGTAGGGTACTATGAGCTCTTTAAGATATGATGGGGCCTGACCGTTTAGCGCTTTGTAGGTGAGGAGGACGATTTTAAAATCTATTCTGGATTTTACAGGCAGCCAGTGCAGAGAAGCTAATACAGGCGTAATATGATCTCTTTTTCTAGTTCTAGTCAGTACACGTGCTGCAGCATTCTGGATCAACTGGAGAGTCTTAAGAGACTTATTGGAGCAGCCTGATAATAAGGAATTGCAGTAATCGAGTCTAGAGGTAACAAATGCATGGACTAATTTTTCTGCATCATTTTGACACAGGATGTGCCTGATCTTCGCAATGTTACGTAGATGAAAGAAGGCAGTCCGTGAGGTTTGTTTTATGTGAGAGTTAAAGGACATATCCTGGTCGAAGACAACTCCCAGATTCCTTACGGTGGTGCTGGAGGCCAGGGCAATGCCATCTAAAGTAACTATATCATTAGATAATTTGTTTCGGAGGTGCTCAGGGCCTAGTACAATAACTTCAGTTTTGTCTGAGTTTAACATCAGGAAATTGCAGGTCATCCAGGTTTTTATGTCCTTAAGGCATGCTTGAAGTTTAGTTAACTGGTTTGTTTCGTCTGGCTTGATTGATAGATATAATTGAGTATCATCTGCATAACAATGAAAGTTTATGGAGTGTTTTCTAATAACATTGCCTAAGGGAAGCATATATAAGGTAAATAGAATTGGTCCAAGTACAGAACCCTGTGGAACTCCGTGACTAACTTTGGCGTACATGGAGGACTCATCGTTGATATGTACAAACTGAGATCGATCTGATAAATAGGACTTAAACCAACTTAGTGCAGTTCCTTTAATGCCAATTAAATGTTCCAGTCTTTGTAATAGGATGTCATGGTCAATGGTGTCGAAAGCAGCACTGAGATCTAGCAAGACAAGGGTTAGGGTTAGGGTTAGGGTTAGGGTTAGGGTTAGGGTTAGGTAAGGGCATGATAACCACGATGATCAAATTGATCATCCTTGATCATCCTCATTAACTCTTTGTGTGAACATGACAGAGCGATGAGACCTTGACGTACCCCCCCATTTTCGGGGTCGTTCTTTCCACTGATGGCACTGACAAGTCTGTGCGACTTTCGGTTGCGAAGTTACGCAACTTTTTTATATCAAAAAATGTATATCTCTGGAACGGAAGGTCGTAGAGACTCACAACCACGACAGGCGTGTTCAGCGTGGTCGAATTATGTCAGACAGAGCACGTTTCCAAGTGTCTACGACGTTCGGTTCGGGAGATATTCGAGAAAAACGTTAAATGTTTCAGAAACATCCTGTAGTGAACTGTTTAACTGTTAAATGTTTCAGAAACATCCTGTAGTGAACTGTTTAACTGTTAAATGTTTCAGAAACATCCTGTAGTGAACTGTTTAACTGTTAAATGTTTCAGAAACATCCTGTAGTGAACTGTTTAATTGTTTAATGTTTCAGAAACATCTAGTAGTGAACTGTTTAACTGTTAAATGGGTTAGGGTTAGGGTTAGGGTTAGGTTAAGGGGATAAAAACTTCATCTGGAAATAGGGTTAGGGTTAGGGTTAGGGTTAGGGTTAGGGTTAGGTTTGGGTTATGGTTGGGGTTGATAGATCCGGTGGAGGTTTGTTTGCACTGGCCTAAAGATCTGTATGTAAGTGTGTGTGGCTGTATGATGCTTAATGTGTGAGCTGGTTCCTGTTCCTGTCGTGATGGATGGGTGAGGTGGCTGGAGCAGCTCTCTGCCCCGGGAGACCCGGGTTCGACTCCCAGATGAGGCGGAGGACCAGGATGTGGTTAGGGCCCAGGGTTAGGGTTAGGGTAAGAGGGTGGGGTAAGATGGTTGAGTCAGGGCAAGGTTAGGGGGTTGGGGTTCAAGTAGGGGGTTAGGGTTAGGGTAAGGTGGTAGGGTTAGGGTAAGAAGGTAGGGTCAGGGTAAGGTTAGAGGGTTAGGGTTAGGGTTAGGGGGTTAGGGTTAGGGTTAGGGGGTTAGGGTTAGGGTTAGGGTTAGGTAAGGGCATGATAACCACGATGATCAAATTGATCATCCTTGATCATCCTCATTAACTCTTTGTGTGAACATGACAGAGCGATGAGACCTTGACGTACCCCCCCATTTTCGGGGTCGTTCTTTCCACTGATGGCACTGACAAGTCTGTGCGACTTTCGGTTGCGAAGTTACGCAACTTTTTTATATCAAAAAATGTATATCTCTGGAACGGAAGGTCGTAGAGACTCACAACCACGACAGGCGTGTTCAGCGTGGTCGAATTATGTCAGACAGAGCACGTTTCCAAGTGTCTACGACGTTCGGTTCGGGAGATATTCGAGAAAAACGTTAAATGTTTCAGAAACATCTTGTAGTGAACTGTTTAATTGTTAAATGTTTCAGAAACATCCTGTAGTGAACTGTTTAACTGTTAAATGTTTCAGAAACATCTTGTAGTGAACTGTTTAATTGTTAAATGTTTCAGAAACATCCTGTAGTGAACTGTTTAACTGTTAAATGTTTCAGAAACATCCTGTAGTGAACTGTTTAACTGTTAAATGTTTCAGAAACATCCTGTAGTGAACTGTTTAACTGTTAAATGTTTCAGAAACATCCTGTAGTGAACTGTTTAACTGTTAAATGTTTCAGAAACATCCTGTAGTGAAGTGTTTAATTGTTTAATGTTTCAGAAACATCTAGTAGTGAACTGTTTAACTGTTAAATGTTTCAGAAACATCCTGTAGTGAACTGTTTAATTGTTTAATGTTTCAGAAACATCTAGTAGTGAACTGTTTAACTGTTAAATGGGTTAGGGTTAGGGTTAGGGTTAGGTTAAGGGGATAAAAACTTCATCTGGAAATAGGGTTAGGGTTAGGGTTAGGGTTAGGGTTAGGGTTAGGTTTGGGTTATGGTTGGGGTTGATAGATCCGGTGGAGGTTTGTTTGCACTGGCCTAAAGATCTGTATGTAAGTGTGTGTGGCTGTATGATGCTTAATGTGTGAGCTGGTTCCTGTTCCTGTCGTGATGAATGGGTGAGGTGGCTGGAGCAGCTCTCTGCCCCGGGAGACCCGGGTTCGACTCCCAGATGAGGCGGAGGACCAGGATGTGGTTAGGGCCCAGGGTTAGGGTTAGGGTAAGAGGGTGGGGTAAGATGGTTGAGTCAGGGCAAGGTTAGGGGGTTGGGGTTCAAGTAGGGGGTTAGGGTTAGGGTAAGGTGGTAGGGTTAGGGTAAGAAGGTAGGGTCAGGGTAAGGTTAGGGGGTTGGGGTTCAAGTAGGGGGTTAGGGTTAGGGTAAGAAGGTAGGGTCAGGGTAAGGTTAGGTGGTTTGGGTTCAGGTAGGGTTAGGGTTAGGATAAGGGGGTGGGTAAGGGTTAAGGTTTAGGGATTAAATCAGGAAGTACTGACGCAACTGTCTAAGGATAAACTTGGCTGTGGTGGGCGTCCAGGTGCGATTGTCCGATTCCGTTATGAAGTCCTGGGGTGGGATTGCAGGGATATGTTGAAGAGTGCTGATGACCTTGTTGATGTGGGTGAGGGTGCTCTTGTGTTTGGGGCTGAGGTTTGGGGAGAAGTTGATGAGGGGTACATATACATCGGCGCGAGGGAAGGTGCTGGTTGCAGTTTTCATCATGATTTGCAGTTGTTTGACAGCGACCTTGGGGTCCTGGATCCTGTCATTAAGGCCAACTGCGAGGATGACGAATGAAGTGTTGTGGTTGGGTGCTGTCCTTCTAAAAAGCTGGTAGAATTTCCGGAAGTTGGCAGAGGGGTAGCTGTCGAGTTGTAGATCCGTTTTGGAGTGAGATGGGAATCTGCTGATGCGGCCGTCGCCCAATACCAAGTATGTCGCCTGTGTTGTGATGGTCCAATCGTCGGGTCTGGTGTTGTGGCAGGTGGGTATACAGGGGCCTGGGGAGTAGCTTATGTCGGGGTCGAAGGAGGGGTTGTAGGTGGGATCTAGGGTGATGGACTCCAGCTCTGAGGTAGCGGTGGCTTCCAGAGAGGCCAAGGCAAGCGGCGCGACCCCAAAAGAGTGCTGAGTGGAGGGCTCAGATAGGGCTTTCAGAGTGGCAGTGTTAGCCTTTGGAGTCCCAGTCATCATGGGTGTAGCCTCCTGCAGCTGCTCAATTGGGGCCCGCCGCCCGACAAGGCCAGTCCGGTCACCAGCACCACCTGTGGGTGTGAGAGGGAGAGGAGAGATGGTGTCAATGGTTATGACTGCAAGGTTGTGCTTACTGTGAATGGTGGGGGATCAAATCAAATCAAATCAATTTATTTTTGTATAGCGTCAAATCACAACAGAAGTTATCTCAAGACGCTTTATATGTAGAGCAGGTCTATGACCGTACACCATAGTTTTGAGACCCAACAGGATCCACCAAGCGCACTGTGGCCAGGAAAAACTCCCCGATTACTGGGAAGAAACCTGGAGCAGAACCGGGCGCAGGGCGGGCGGCCATCTGCCGAGACCGGCTGGGGGGATAGATAGATAGAGTGAGAGAGAGAGAGAGAGAGAGATAGAGAGAGAGAGATATAGAAGCAGCCACAATAGCAGTCTAGCCGCTGTAATAACTAATACAAGTAGGGCTGATAACACAAAACCAATAGTGGTGGATGGAAAGAGTGATAATACAACTATCGGAAAGCCAGCACTGTCCAGCATCTCTCCTCAGTACGTCCATGTGTATTGGTGTGGGACGTCCCTGCGATCGATGCCCGTGCATTGGTTCCTGCAGCATCAGCATGCTTGCTGGGAGCTCTTGATGTCTTTGGCAGTGATTGAGAAGTGTTATTCTCCAGGCTGCCACATTGTCAATAGGTGTTGGAAATCCCTCGTTAGCATTGGTAGTCCCTCGTACAGACGTAGTTAATTAGGGATGGTAGCAGTTGGTGTCAAGCAGGCACCGACGCGGCAGCAGATGCAGCCACAATACCGGAGACCACCAAGATCCAGGTGAAACCCTGCTCCAAGTGTACCCATGCTCCAGGTATAACCTCGCTCCCTGGTGTGATCCCGCTCCAGGTATGACCTCACTCCAGGTGTGACCCCGCTCCACGGTTAGCTGCGAGACAAGGAGGCACAAGGACTCCCGGGAAGGAATGAAGTTAGTAACAACATGGACATGGGACATGAGTATATACAGAAGGAGAGGGGAGCTCAGTGTGTCATAGGAAATTCCTTATGACAGTGTGTCATAGGAAGTCCCCCGGCAGTCTATGCCTATAGCAGCTTAAGTATAAGCGTTATCAAAGAGGAAAGTCTTTAGCCTACTCTTAAATGTAGAGACGGTGTCTGCCTCCCGGACTGAAACTGGGAGCTGGTTCCAGAGAAGAGGAGCTTGATAGCTGAAGGCTCTGGCTCCCATTCTACGTTTGGAGACTCTAGGAACCTCAAGTAACCCTGCATTCTGTGAGCGCAGTGCTCTAGTGGGGTAGTAGGGTACTATGAGCTCTTTAAGATATGATGGGGCCTGACCGTTTAGCGCTTTGTAGGTGAGGAGGACGATTTTAAAATCTATTCTGGATTTTACAGGCAGCCAGTGCAGAGAAGCTAATACAGGCGTAATATGATCTCTTTTTCTAGTTCTAGTCAGTACACGTGCTGCAGCATTCTGGATCAACTGGAGAGTCTTAAGAGACTTATTGGAGCAGCCTGATAATAAGGAATTGCAGTAATCGAGTCTAGAGGTAACAAATGCATGGACTAATTTTTCTGCATCATTTTGACACAGGATGTGCCTGATCTTCGCAATGTTACGTAGATGAAAGAAGGCAGTCCGTGAGGTTTGTTTTATGTGAGAGTTAAAGGACATATCCTGGTCGAAGACAACTCCCAGATTCCTTACGGTGGTGCTGGAGGCCAGGGCAATGCCATCTAAAGTAACTATATCATTAGATAATTTGTTTCGGAGGTGCTCAGGGCCTAGTACAATAACTTCAGTTTTGTCTGAGTTTAACATCAGGAAATTGCAGGTCATCCAGGTTTTTATGTCCTTAAGGCATGCTTGAAGTTTAGTTAACTGGTTTGTTTCGTCTGGCTTGATTGATAGATATAATTGAGTATCATCTGCATAACAATGAAAGTTTATGGAGTGTTTTCTAATAACATTGCCTAAGGGAAGCATATATAAGGTAAATATAATTGGTCCAAGTACAGAACCCTGTGGAACTCCGTGACTAACTTTGGCGTACATGGAGGACTCATCGTTGATATGTACAAACTGAGATCGATCTGATAAATAGGACTTAAACCAACTTAGTGCAGTTCCTTTAATGCCAATTAAATGTTCCAGTCTTTGTAATAGGATGTCATGGTCAATGGTGTCGAAAGCAGCACTGAGATCTAGCAAGACAAGGGTTAGGGTTAGGGTTAGGGTTAGGGTTAGGGTTAGGGTTAGGTAAGGGCATGATAACCACGATGATCAAATTGATCATCCTTGATCATCCTCATTAACTCTTTGTGTGAACATGACAGAGCGATGAGACCTTGACGTACCCCCCCATTTTCGGGGTCGTTCTTTCCACTGATGGCACTGACAAGTCTGTGCGACTTTCGGTTGCGAAGTTACGCAACTTTTTTATATCAAAAAATGTATATCTCTGGAACGGAAGGTCGTAGAGACTCACAACCACGACAGGCGTGTTCAGCGTGGTCGAATTATGTCAGACAGAGCACGTTTCCAAGTGTCTACGACGTTCGGTTCGGGAGATATTCGAGAAAAACGTTAAATGTTTCAGAAACATCCTGTAGTGAACTGTTTAACTGTTAAATGTTTCAGAAACATCCTGTAGTGAACTGTTTAACTGTTAAATGTTTCAGAAACATCCTGTAGTGAACTGTTTAACTGTTAAATGTTTCAGAAACATCCTGTAGTGAACTGTTTAATTGTTTAATGTTTCAGAAACATCTAGTAGTGAACTGTTTAACTGTTAAATGGGTTAGGGTTAGGGTTAGGGTTAGGTTAAGGGGATAAAAACTTCATCTGGAAATAGGGTTAGGGTTAGGGTTAGGGTTAGGGTTAGGGTTAGGTTTGGGTTATGGTTGGGGTTGATAGATCCGGTGGAGGTTTGTTTGCACTGGCCTAAAGATCTGTATGTAAGTGTGTGTGGCTGTATGATGCTTAATGTGTGAGCTGGTTCCTGTTCCTGTCGTGATGGATGGGTGAGGTGGCTGGAGCAGCTCTCTGCCCCGGGAGACCCGGGTTCGACTCCCAGATGAGGCGGAGGACCAGGATGTGGTTAGGGCCCAGGGTTAGGGTTAGGGTAAGAGGGTGGGGTAAGATGGTTGAGTCAGGGCAAGGTTAGGGGGTTGGGGTTCAAGTAGGGGGTTAGGGTTAGGGTAAGGTGGTAGGGTTAGGGTAAGAAGGTAGGGTCAGGGTAAGGTTAGGGGGTTGGGGTTCAAGTAGGGGGTTAGGGTTAGGGTAAGAAGGTAGGGTCAGGGTAAGGTTAGGTGGTTTGGGTTCAGGTAGGGTTAGGGTTAGGATAAGGGGGTGGGTTAGGGTTAGGGGTTAGGGTTAGGGTTAGGGTTAGGGTTAGGGTTAGGGTTAGGTAAGGGCATGATAACCACGATGATCAAATTGATCATCCTTGATCATCCTCATTAACTCTTTGTGTGAACATGACAGAGCGATGACACCTTGACGTACCCCCCCATTTTCGGGGTCGTTCTTTCCACTGATGGCACTGACAAGTCTGTGCGACTTTCGGTTGCGAAGTTAAGCAACTTTTTTATATCAAAAAATGTATATCTCTGGAACGGAAGGTCGTAGAGACTCACAACCACGACAGGCGTGTTCAGCGTGGTCGAATTATGTCAGACAGAGCACGTTTCCAAGTGTCTATGACGTTCGGTTCGGGAGATATTCGAGAAAAACGTTCGGCTAGGGTTAGGGTTAGGGTTAGGGGTTAGGGTTAGGGTTAGGGTTAGGGGTTAGGGTTAGGGTTAGGGTTAGGGTTAGGGGTTAGGGTTAGGGTTAGGGTTAGGGTTAGGGTTTAGGGTTAGGGTTAGGGTTAGGGTTAGGGTTAGGTAAGGGCATGATAACCACGATGATCAAATTGATCATCCTTGATCATCCTCATTAACTCTTTGTGTGAACATGACAGAGCGATGAGACCTTGACGTACCCCCCCATTTTCGGGGTCGTTCTTTCCACTGATGGCACTGACAAGTCTGTGCGACTTTCGGTTGCGAAGTTACGCAACTTTTTTATATCAAAAAATGTATATCTCTGGAACGGAAGGTCGTAGAGACTCACAACCACGACAGGCGTGTTCAGCGTGGTCGAATTATGTCAGACAGAGCACGTTTCCAAGTGTCTACGACGTTCGGTTCGGGAGATATTCGAGAAAAACGTTAAATGTTTCAGAAACATCTTGTAGTGAACTGTTTAATTGTTAAATGTTTCAGAAACATCCTGTAGTGAACTGTTTAACTGTTAAATGTTTCAGAAACATCTTGTAGTGAACTGTTTAATTGTTAAATGTTTCAGAAACATCCTGTAGTGAACTGTTTAACTGTTAAATGTTTCAGAAACATCCTGTAGTGAACTGTTTAACTGTTAAATGTTTCAGAAACATCCTGTAGTGAACTGTTTAACTGTTAAATGTTTCAGAAACATCCTGTAGTGAACTGTTTAACTGTTAAATGTTTCAGAAACATCCTGTAGTGAACTGTTTAACTGTTAAATGTTTCAGAAACATCCTGTAGTGAAGTGTTTAATTGTTTAATGTTTCAGAAACATCTAGTAGTGAACTGTTTAACTGTTAAATGTTTCAGAAACATCCTGTAGTGAACTGTTTAATTGTTTGTTTCAGAAACATCTAGTAGTGAACTGTTTAACTGTTAAATGGGTTAGGGTTAGGGTTAGGTTAAGGGGATAAAAACTTCATCTGGAAATAGGGTTAGGGTTAGGGTTAGGGTTAGGGTTAGGTTTGGGTTATGGTTGGGGTTGATAGGGTTAGGGTTAGGGTTAGGGTTAGGGTTAGGTAAGGGCATGATAACCACGATGATCAAATTGATCATCCTTGATCATCCTCATTAACTCTTTGTGTGAACATGACAGAGCGATGAGACCTTGACGTACCCCCCCATTTTCGGGGTCGTTCTTTCCACTGATGGCACTGACAAGTCTGTGCGACTTTCGGTTGCGAAGTTACGCAACTTTTTTATATCAAAAAATGTATATCTCTGGAACGGAAGGTCGTAGAGACTCACAACCACGACAGGCGTGTTCAGCGTGGTCGAATTATGTAAGACAGAGCACGTTTCCAAGTGTCTACGACGTTCGGTTCGGGAGATATTCGAGAAAAACGTTAAATGTTTCAGAAACATCTTGTAGTGAACTGTTTAATTGTTAAATGTTTCAGAAACATCCTGTAGTGAACTGTTTAACTGTTAAATGTTTCAGAAACATCTTGTAGTGAACTGTTTAATTGTTAAATGTTTCAGAAACATCCTGTAGTGAACTGTTTAACTGTTAAATGTTTCAGAAACATCCTGTAGTGAACTGTTTAACTGTTAAATGTTTCAGAAACATCTAGTAGTGAACTGTTTAACTGTTAAATGTTTCAGAAACATCCTGTAGTGAACTGTTTAATTGTTTGTTTCAGAAACATCTAGTAGTGAACTGTTTAACTGTTAAATGGGTTAGGGTTAGGGTTAGGTTAAGGGGATAAAAACTTCATCTGGAAATAGGGTTAGGGTTAGGGTTAGGGTTAGGTTTGGGTTATGGTTGGGGTTGATAGGGTTAGGGTTAGGGTTAGGGTTAGGTAAGGGCATGATAACCACGATGATCAAATTGATCATCCTTGATCATCCTCATTAACTCTTTGTGTGAACATGACAGAGCGATGAGACCTTGACGTACCCCCCCATTTTCGGGGTCGTTCTTTCCACTGATGGCACTGACAAGTCTGTGCGACTTTCGGTTGCGAAGTTACGCAACTTTTTTATATCAAAAAATGTATATCTCTGGAACAGAAGGTCGTAGAGACTCACAACCACGACAGGCGTGTTCAGCGTGGTCGAATTATGTCAGACAGAGCACGTTTCCAAGTGTCTACGACGTTCGGTTCGGGAGATATTCGAGAAAAACGTTAAATGTTTCAGAAACATCCTGTAGTGAACTGTTTAACTGTTAAATGTTTCAGAAACATCTTGTAGTGAACTGTTTAATTGTTAAATGTTTCAGAAACATCCTGTAGTGAACTGTTTAACTGTTAAATGTTTCAGAAACATCCTGTAGTGAACTCGGGAGATATTCGAGAAAAACGTTAAATGTTTCAGAAACATCCTGTAGTGAACTGTTTAACTGTTAAATGTTTCAGAAACATCCTGTAGTGAACTGTTTAACTGTTAAATGTTTCAGAAACATCCTGTAGTGAACTGTTTAACTGTTAAATGTTTCAGAAACATCCTGTAGTGAACTGTTTAATTGTTTAATGTTTCAGAAACATCTAGTAGTGAACTGTTTAACTGTTAAATGGGTTAGGGTTAGGGTTAGGGTTAGGTTAAGGGGATAAAAACTTCATCTGGAAATAGGGTTAGGGTTAGGGTTAGGGTTAGGGTTAGGGTTAGGTTTGGGTTATGGTTGGGGTTGATAGATCCGGTGGAGGTTTGTTTGCACTGGCCTAAAGATCTGTATGTAAGTGTGTGTGGCTGTATGATGCTTAATGTGTGAGCTGGTTCCTGTTCCTGTCGTGATGGATGGGTGAGGTGGCTGGAGCAGCTCTCTGCCCCGGGAGACCCGGGTTCGACTCCCAGATGAGGCGGAGGACCAGGATGTGGTTAGGGCCCAGGGTTAGGGTTAGGGTAAGAGGGTGGGGTAAGATGGTTGAGTCAGGGCAAGGTTAGGGGGTTGGGGTTCAAGTAGGGGGTTAGGGTTAGGGTAAGGTGGTAGGGTTAGGGTAAGAAGGTAGGGTCAGGGTAAGGTTAGAGGGTTAGGGTTAGGGTTAGGGGGTTAGGGTTAGGGTTAGGGGGTTAGGGTTAGGGTTAGGTAAGGGCATGATAACCACGATGATCAAATTGATCATCCTTGATCATCCTCATTAACTCTTTGTGTGAACATGACAGAGCGATGAGACCTTGACGTACCCCCCCATTTTCGGGGTCGTTCTTTCCACTGATGGCACTGACAAGTCTGTGCGACTTTCGGTTGCGAAGTTACGCAACTTTTTTATATCAAAAAATGTATATCTCTGGAACGGAAGGTCGTAGAGACTCACAACCACGACAGGCGTGTTCAGCGTGGTCGAATTATGTCAGACAGAGCACGTTTCCAAGTGTCTACGACGTTCGGTTCGGGAGATATTCGAGAAAAACGTTAAATGTTTCAGAAACATCTTGTAGTGAACTGTTTAATTGTTAAATGTTTCAGAAACATCCTGTAGTGAACTGTTTAACTGTTAAATGTTTCAGAAACATCTTGTAGTGAACTGTTTAATTGTTAAATGTTTCAGAAACATCCTGTAGTGAACTGTTTAACTGTTAAATGTTTCAGAAACATCCTGTAGTGAACTGTTTAACTGTTAAATGTTTCAGAAACATCCTGTAGTGAACTGTTTAACTGTTAAATGTTTCAGAAACATCCTGTAGTGAACTGTTTAACTGTTAAATGTTTCAGAAACATCCTGTAGTGAAGTGTTTAATTGTTTAATGTTTCAGAAACATCTAGTAGTGAACTGTTTAACTGTTAAATGTTTCAGAAACATCCTGTAGTGAACTGTTTAATTGTTTAATGTTTCAGAAACATCTAGTAGTGAACTGTTTAACTGTTAAATGGGTTAGGGTTAGGGTTAGGGTTAGGTTAAGGGGATAAAAACTTCATCTGGAAATAGGGTTAGGGTTAGGGTTAGGGTTAGGGTTAGGGTTAGGTTTGGGTTATGGTTGGGGTTGATAGATCCGGTGGAGGTTTGTTTGCACTGGCCTAAAGATCTGTATGTAAGTGTGTGTGGCTGTATGATGCTTAATGTGTGAGCTGGTTCCTGTTCCTGTCGTGATGAATGGGTGAGGTGGCTGGAGCAGCTCTCTGCCCCGGGAGACCCGGGTTCGACTCCCAGATGAGGCGGAGGACCAGGATGTGGTTAGGGCCCAGGGTTAGGGTTAGGGTAAGAGGGTGGGGTAAGATGGTTGAGTCAGGGCAAGGTTAGGGGGTTGGGGTTCAAGTAGGGGGTTAGGGTTAGGGTAAGGTGGTAGGGTTAGGGTAAGAAGGTAGGGTCAGGGTAAGGTTAGGGGGTTGGGGTTCAAGTAGGGGGTTAGGGTTAGGGTAAGAAGGTAGGGTCAGGGTAAGGTTAGGTGGTTTGGGTTCAGGTAGGGTTAGGGTTAGGATAAGGGGGTGGGTAAGGGTTAAGGTTTAGGGATTAAATCAGGAAGTACTGACGCAACTGTCTAAGGATAAACTTGGCTGTGGTGGGCGTCCAGGTGCGATTGTCCGATTCCGTTATGAAGTCCTGGGGTGGGATTGCAGGGATATGTTGAAGAGTGCTGATGACCTTGTTGATGTGGGTGAGGGTGCTCTTGTGTTTGGGGCTGAGGTTTGGGGAGAAGTTGATGAGGGGTACATATACATCGGCGCGAGGGAAGGTGCTGGTTGCAGTTTTCATCATGATTTGCAGTTGTTTGACAGCGACCTTGGGGTCCTGGATCCTGTCATTAAGGCCAACTGCGAGGATGACGAATGAAGTGTTGTGGTTGGGTGCTGTCCTTCTAAAAAGCTGGTAGAATTTCCGGAAGTTGGCAGAGGGGTAGCTGTCGAGTTGTAGATCCGTTTTGGAGTGAGATGGGAATCTGCTGATGCGGCCGTCGCCCAATACCAAGTATGTCGCCTGTGTTGTGATGGTCCAATCGTCGGGTCTGGTGTTGTGGCAGGTGGGTATACAGGGGCCTGGGGAGTAGCTTATGTCGGGGTCGAAGGAGGGGTTGTAGGTGGGATCTAGGGTGATGGACTCCAGCTCTGAGGTAGCGGTGGCTTCCAGAGAGGCCAAGGCAAGCGGCGCGACCCCAAAAGAGTGCTGAGTGGAGGGCTCAGATAGGGCTTTCAGAGTGGCAGTGTTAGCCTTTGGAGTCCCAGTCATCATGGGTGTAGCCTCCTGCAGCTGCTCAATTGGGGCCCGCCGCCCGACAAGGCCAGTCCGGTCACCAGCACCACCTGTGGGTGTGAGAGGGAGAGGAGAGATGGTGTCAATGGTTATGACTGCAAGGTTGTGCTTACTGTGAATGGTGGGGGATCAAATCAAATCAAATCAATTTATTTTTGTATAGCGTCAAATCACAACAGAAGTTATCTCAAGACGCTTTATATGTAGAGCAGGTCTATGACCGTACACCATAGTTTTGAGACCCAACAGGATCCACCAAGCGCACTGTGGCCAGGAAAAACTCCCCGATTACTGGGAAGAAACCTGGAGCAGAACCGGGCGCAGGGCGGGCGGCCATCTGCCGAGACCGGCTGGGGGGATAGATAGATAGAGTGAGAGAGAGAGAGAGAGAGAGATAGAGAGAGAGAGATATAGAAGCAGCCACAATAGCAGTCTAGCCGCTGTAATAACTAATACAAGTAGGGCTGATAACACAAAACCAATAGTGGTGGATGGAAAGAGTGATAATACAACTATCGGAAAGCCAGCACTGTCCAGCATCTCTCCTCAGTACGTCCATGTGTATTGGTGTGGGACGTCCCTGCGATCGATGCCCGTGCATTGGTTCCTGCAGCATCAGCATGCTTGCTGGGAGCTCTTGATGTCTTTGGCAGTGATTGAGAAGTGTTATTCTCCAGGCTGCCACATTGTCAATAGGTGTTGGAAATCCCTCGTTAGCATTGGTAGTCCCTCGTACAGACGTAGTTAATTAGGGATGGTAGCAGTTGGTGTCAAGCAGGCACCGACGCGGCAGCAGATGCAGCCACAATACCGGAGACCACCAAGATCCAGGTGAAACCCTGCTCCAAGTGTACCCATGCTCCAGGTATAACCTCGCTCCCTGGTGTGATCCCGCTCCAGGTATGACCTCACTCCAGGTGTGACCCCGCTCCACGGTTAGCTGCGAGACAAGGAGGCACAAGGACTCCCGGGAAGGAATGAAGTTAGTAACAACATGGACATGGGACATGAGTATATACAGAAGGAGAGGGGAGCTCAGTGTGTCATAGGAAATTCCTTATGACAGTGTGTCATAGGAAGTCCCCCGGCAGTCTATGCCTATAGCAGCTTAAGTATAAGCGTTATCAAAGAGGAAAGTCTTTAGCCTACTCTTAAATGTAGAGACGGTGTCTGCCTCCCGGACTGAAACTGGGAGCTGGTTCCAGAGAAGAGGAGCTTGATAGCTGAAGGCTCTGGCTCCCATTCTACGTTTGGAGACTCTAGGAACCTCAAGTAACCCTGCATTCTGTGAGCGCAGTGCTCTAGTGGGGTAGTAGGGTACTATGAGCTCTTTAAGATATGATGGGGCCTGACCGTTTAGCGCTTTGTAGGTGAGGAGGACGATTTTAAAATCTATTCTGGATTTTACAGGCAGCCAGTGCAGAGAAGCTAATACAGGCGTAATATGATCTCTTTTTCTAGTTCTAGTCAGTACACGTGCTGCAGCATTCTGGATCAACTGGAGAGTCTTAAGAGACTTATTGGAGCAGCCTGATAATAAGGAATTGCAGTAATCGAGTCTAGAGGTAACAAATGCATGGACTAATTTTTCTGCATCATTTTGACACAGGATGTGCCTGATCTTCGCAATGTTACGTAGATGAAAGAAGGCAGTCCGTGAGGTTTGTTTTATGTGAGAGTTAAAGGACATATCCTGGTCGAAGACAACTCCCAGATTCCTTACGGTGGTGCTGGAGGCCAGGGCAATGCCATCTAAAGTAACTATATCATTAGATAATTTGTTTCGGAGGTGCTCAGGGCCTAGTACAATAACTTCAGTTTTGTCTGAGTTTAACATCAGGAAATTGCAGGTCATCCAGGTTTTTATGTCCTTAAGGCATGCTTGAAGTTTAGTTAACTGGTTTGTTTCGTCTGGCTTGATTGATAGATATAATTGAGTATCATCTGCATAACAATGAAAGTTTATGGAGTGTTTTCTAATAACATTGCCTAAGGGAAGCATATATAAGGTAAATATAATTGGTCCAAGTACAGAACCCTGTGGAACTCCGTGACTAACTTTGGCGTACATGGAGGACTCATCGTTGATATGTACAAACTGAGATCGATCTGATAAATAGGACTTAAACCAACTTAGTGCAGTTCCTTTAATGCCAATTAAATGTTCCAGTCTTTGTAATAGGATGTCATGGTCAATGGTGTCGAAAGCAGCACTGAGATCTAGCAAGACAAGGGTTAGGGTTAGGGTTAGGGTTAGGGTTAGGGTTAGGTAAGGGCATGATAACCACGATGATCAAATTGATCATCCTTGATCATCCTCATTAACTCTTTGTGTGAACATGACAGAGCGATGAGACCTTGACGTACCCCCCCATTTTCGGGGTCGTTCTTTCCACTGATGGCACTGACAAGTCTGTGCGACTTTCGGTTGCGAAGTTACGCAACTTTTTTATATCAAAAAATGTATATCTCTGGAACGGAAGGTCGTAGAGACTCACAACCACGACAGGCGTGTTCAGCGTGGTCGAATTATGTCAGACAGAGCACGTTTCCAAGTGTCTACGACGTTCGGTTCGGGAGATATTCGAGAAAAACGTTAAATGTTTCAGAAACATCCTGTAGTGAACTGTTTAACTGTTAAATGTTTCAGAAACATCCTGTAGTGAACTGTTTAACTGTTAAATGTTTCAGAAACATCCTGTAGTGAACTGTTTAACTGTTAAATGTTTCAGAAACATCCTGTAGTGAACTGTTTAATTGTTTAATGTTTCAGAAACATCTAGTAGTGAACTGTTTAACTGTTAAATGGGTTAGGGTTAGGGTTAGGGTTAGGTTAAGGGGATAAAAACTTCATCTGGAAATAGGGTTAGGGTTAGGGTTAGGGTTAGGGTTAGGGTTAGGTTTGGGTTATGGTTGGGGTTGATAGATCCGGTGGAGGTTTGTTTGCACTGGCCTAAAGATCTGTATGTAAGTGTGTGTGGCTGTATGATGCTTAATGTGTGAGCTGGTTCCTGTTCCTGTCGTGATGGATGGGTGAGGTGGCTGGAGCAGCTCTCTGCCCCGGGAGACCCGGGTTCGACTCCCAGATGAGGCGGAGGACCAGGATGTGGTTAGGGCCCAGGGTTAGGGTTAGGGTAAGAGGGTGGGGTAAGATGGTTGAGTCAGGGCAAGGTTAGGGGGTTGGGGTTCAAGTAGGGGGTTAGGGTTAGGGTAAGGTGGTAGGGTTAGGGTAAGAAGGTAGGGTCAGGGTAAGGTTAGGGGGTTGGGGTTCAAGTAGGGGGTTAGGGTTAGGGTAAGAAGGTAGGGTCAGGGTAAGGTTAGGTGGTTTGGGTTCAGGTAGGGTTAGGGTTAGGATAAGGGGGTGGGTTAGGGTTAGGGGTTAGGGTTAGGGTTAGGGTTAGGGTTAGGGTTAGGTAAGGGCATGATAACCACGATGATCAAATTGATCATCCTTGATCATCCTCATTAACTCTTTGTGTGAACATGACAGAGCGATGACACCTTGACGTACCCCCCCATTTTCGGGGTCGTTCTTTCCACTGATGGCACTGACAAGTCTGTGCGACTTTCGGTTGCGAAGTTACGCAACTTTTTTATATCAAAAAATGTATATCTCTGGAACGGAAGGTCGTAGAGACTCACAACCACGACAGGCGTGTTCAGCGTGGTCGAATTATGTCAGACAGAATACGTTTCCAAGTGTCTATGACGTTCGGTTCGGGAGATATTCGAGAAAAACGTTCGGCTAGGGTTAGGGTTAGGGTTAGGGGTTAGGGTTAGGGTTAGGGTTAGGGGTTAGGGTTAGGGTTAGGGTTAGGGGTTAGGGTTAGGGTTAGGGTTAGGGTTAGGGTTTAGGGTTAGGGTTAGGGTTAGGGTTAGGGTTAGGTAAGGGCATGATAACCACGATGATCAAATTGATCATCCTTGATCATCCTCATTAACTCTTTGTGTGAACATGACAGAGCGATGAGACCTTGACGTACCCCCCCATTTTCGGGGTCGTTCTTTCCACTGATGGCACTGACAAGTCTGTGCGACTTTCGGTTGCGAAGTTACGCAACTTTTTTATATCAAAAAATGTATATCTCTGGAACGGAAGGTCGTAGAGACTCACAACCACGACAGGCGTGTTCAGCGTGGTCGAATTATGTCAGACAGAGCACGTTTCCAAGTGTCTACGACGTTCGGTTCGGGAGATATTCGAGAAAAACGTTCGGCTAGGGTTAGGGTTAGGGTTAAGCCTAGGTAAGGGCATGATAACTTCGATGATCAAATTGATCATCCTTGATCATCCTCATTAACTCTTTGTGTGAACATGACAGAGCGATAAGACCTTGACGTACCCCCCCATTTTCGGGGTCGTTCTTTCCACTGATGGCACTGACAAGTCTGTGCGACTTTCGGTTGCGAAGTTACGCAACTTTTTTATATCAAAAAATGTATATCTCTGGAACGGAAGGTCGTAGAGACTCACAACCACGACAGGCGTGTTCAGCGTGGTCGAATTATGTAAGACAGAGCACGTTTCCAAGTGTCTACGACGTTCGGTTCGGGAGATATTCGAGAAAAACGTTAAATGTTTCAGAAACATCTTGTAGTGAACTGTTTAATTGTTAAATGTTTCAGAAACATCCTGTAGTGAACTGTTTAACTGTTAAATATTTCAGAAACATCTTGTAGTGAACTGTTTAATTGTTAAATGTTTCAGAAACATCCTGTAGTGAACTGTTTAACTGTTAAATGTTTCAGAAACATCCTGTAGTGAACTGTTTAACTGTTAAATGTTTCAGAAACATCCTGTAGTGAACTGTTTAACTGTTTAATGTTTCAGAAACATCTTGTAGTGAACTGTTTAATTGTTAAATGTTTCAGAAACATCCTGTAGTGAACTGTTTAACTGTTAAATGTTTCAGAAACATCCTGTAGTGAACTGTTTAATTGTTAAATGTTTCAGAAACATCTTGTAGTGAACTGTTTAATTGTTAAATGTTTCAGAAACATCCTGTAGTGAACTGTTTAACTGTTAAATGTTTCAGAAACATCTTGTAGTGAACTGTTTAATTGTTAAATGTTTCAGAAACATCCTGTAGTGAACTGTTTAACTGTTAAATGTTTCAGAAACATCCTGTAGTGAACTGTTTAACTGTTAAATGTTTCAGAAACATCCTGTAGTGAACTGTTTAACTGTTAAATGTTTCAGAAACATCCTGTAGTGAACTGTTTAACTGTTAAATGTTTCAGAAACATCCTGTAGTGAAGTGTTTAATTGTTTAATGTTTCAGAAACATCTAGTAGTGAACTGTTTAACTGTTAAATGTTTCAGAAACATCCTGTAGTGAACTGTTTAATTGTTTGTTTCAGAAACATCTAGTAGTGAACTGTTTAACTGTTAAATGGGTTAGGGTTAGGGTTAGGTTAAGGGGATAAAAACTTCATCTGGAAATAGGGTTAGGGTTAGGGTTAGGGTTAGGGTTAGGTTTGGGTTATGGTTGGGGTTGATAGGGTTAGGGTTAGGGTTAGGGTTAGGGTTAGGTAAGGGCATGATAACCACGATGATCAAATTGATCATCCTTGATCATCCTCATTAACTCTTTGTGTGAACATGACAGAGCGATGAGACCTTGACGTACCCCCCCATTTTCGGGGTCGTTCTTTCCACTGATGGCACTGACAAGTCTGTGCGACTTTCGGTTGCGAAGTTACGCAACTTTTTTATATCAAAAAATGTATATCTCTGGAACGGAAGGTCGTAGAGACTCACAACCACGACAGGCGTGTTCAGCGTGGTCGAATTATGTTAGACAGAGCACGTTTCCAAGTGTCTACGACGTTCGGTTCGGGAGATATTCGAGAAAAACGTTAAATGTTTCAGAAACATCTTGTAGTGAACTGTTTAATTGTTAAATGTTTCAGAAACATCCTGTAGTGAACTGTTTAACTGTTAAATGTTTCAGAAACATCCTGTAGTGAACTGTTTAACTGTTAAATGTTTCAGAAACATCCTGTAGTGAACTGTTTAACTGTTAAATGTTTCAGAAACATCCTGTAGTGAACTGTTTAACTGTTAAATGTTTCAGAAACATCCTGTAGTGAAGTGTTTAATTGTTTAATGTTTCAGAAACATCTAGTAGTGAACTGTTTAACTGTTAAATGTTTCAGAAACATCCTGTAGTGAACTGTTTAATTGTTTGTTTCAGAAACATCTAGTAGTGAACTGTTTAACTGTTAAATGGGTTAGGGTTAGGGTTAGGTTAAGGGGATAAAAACTTCATCTGGAAATAGGGTTAGGGTTAGGGTTAGGGTTAGGGTTAGGTTTGGGTTATGGTTGGGGTTGATAGGGTTAGGGTTAGGGTTAGGGTTAGGGTTAGGTAAGGGCATGATAACCACGATGATCAAATTGATCATCCTTGATCATCCTCATTAACTCTTTGTGTGAACATGACAGAGCGATGAGACCTTGACGTACCCCCCCATTTTCGGGGTCGTTCTTTCCACTGATGGCACTGACAAGTCTGTGCGACTTTCGGTTGCGAAGTTACGCAACTTTTTTATATCAAAAAATGTATATCTCTGGAACAGAAGGTCGTAGAGACTCACAACCACGACAGGCGTGTTCAGCGTGGTCGAATTATGTCAGACAGAGCACGTTTCCAAGTGTCTACGACGTTCGGTTCGGGAGATATTCGAGAAAAACGTTAAATGTTTCAGAAACATCTTGTAGTGAACTGTTTAATTGTTAAATGTTTCAGAAACATCCTGTAGTGAACTGTTTAACTGTTAAATGTTTCAGAAACATCTTGTAGTGAACTGTTTAATTGTTAAATGTTTCAGAAACATCCTGTAGTGAACTGTTTAACTGTTAAATGTTTCAGAAACATCCTGTAGTGAACTGTTTAACTGTTAAATGTTTCAGAAACATCCTGTAGTGAACTGTTTAACTGTTAAATGTTTCAGAAACATCCTGTAGTGAAGTGTTTAATTGTTTAATGTTTCAGAAACATCTAGTAGTGAACTGTTTAACTGTTAAATGTTTCAGAAACATCCTGTAGTGAACTGTTTAATTGTTTAATGTTTCAGAAACATCTAGTAGTGAACTGTTTAACTGTTAAATGGGTTAGGGTTAGGTTAAGGGGATAAAAACTTCATCTGGAAATAGGGTTAGGGTTAGGGTTAGGGTTAGGGTTAGGGTTAGGGTTAGGTTTGGGTTATGGTTGGGGTTGATAGATCCGGTGGAGGTTTGTTTGCACTGGCCTAAAGATCTGTATGTAAGTGTGTGTGGCTGTATGATGCTTAATGTGTGAGCTGGTTCCTGTTCCTGTCGTGATGAATGGGTGAGGTGGCTGGAGCAGCTCTCTGCCCCGGGAGACCCGGGTTCGACTCCCAGATGAGGCGGAGGACCAGGATGTGGTTAGGGCCCAGGGTTAGGGTTAGGGTAAGAGGGTGGGGTAAGATGGTTGAGTCAGGGCAAGGTTAGGGGGTTGGGGTTCAAGTAGGGGGTTAGGGTTAGGGTAAGGTGGTAGGGTTAGGGTAAGAAGGTAGGGTCAGGGTAAGGTTAGGGGGTTGGGGTTCAAGTAGGGGGTTAGGGTTAGGGTAAGAAGGTAGGGTCAGGGTAAGGTTAGGTGGTTTGGGTTCAGGTAGGGTTAGGGTTAGGATAAGGGGGTGGGTAAGGGTTAAGGTTTAGGGATTAAATCAGGAAGTACTGACGCAACTGTCTAAGGATAAACTTGGCTGTGGTGGGCGTCCAGGTGCGATTGTCCGATTCCGTTATGAAGTCCTGGGGTGGGATTGCAGGGATATGTTGAAGAGTGCTGATGACCTTGTTGATGTGGGTGAGGGTGCTCTTGTGTTTGGGGCTGAGGTTTGGGGAGAAGTTGATGAGGGGTACATATACATCGGCGCGAGGGAAGGTGCTGGTTGCAGTTTTCATCATGATTTGCAGTTGTTTGACAGCGACCTTGGGGTCCTGGATCCTGTCATTAAGGCCAACTGCGAGGATGACGAATGAAGTGTTGTGGTTGGGTGCTGTCCTTCTAAAAAGCTGGTAGAATTTCCGGAAGTTGGCAGAGGGGTAGCTGTCGAGTTGTAGATCCGTTTTGGAGTGAGATGGGAATCTGCTGATGCGGCCGTCGCCCAATATCAATTATGTCGCCTGTGTTGTGATGGTCCAATCGTCGGGTCTGGTGTTGTGGCAGGTGGGTATACAGGGGCCTGGGGAGTAGCTTATGTCGGGGTCGAAGGAGGGGTTGTAGGTGGGATCTAGGGTGATGGACTCCAGCTCTGAGGTAGCGGTGGCTTCCAGAGAGGCCAAGGCAAGCGGCGCGACCCCAAAAGAGTGCTGAGTGGAGGGCTCAGATAGGGCTTTCAGAGTGGCAGTGTTAGCCTTTGGAGTCCCAGTCATCATGGGTGTAGCCTCCTGCAGCTGCTCAATTGGGGCCCGCCGCCCGACAAGGCCAGTCCGGTCACCAGCACCACCTGTGGGTGTGAGAGGGAGAGGAGAGATGGTGTCAATGGTTATGACTGCAAGGTTGTGCTTACTGTGAATGGTGGGGGATCAAATCAAATCAAATCAATTTATTTTTGTATAGCGTCAAATCACAACAGAAGTTATCTCAAGACGCTTTATATGTAGAGCAGGTCTATGACCGTACACCATAGTTTTGAGACCCAACAGGATCCACCAAGCGCACTGTGGCCAGGAAAAACTCCCCGATTACTGGGAAGAAACCTGGAGCAGAACCGGGCGCAGGGCGGGCGGCCATCTGCCGAGACCGGCTGGGGGGATAGATAGATAGAGTGAGAGAGAGAGAGAGAGAGAGATAGAGAGAGAGAGATATAGAAGCAGCCACAATAGCAGTCTAGCCGCTGTAATAACTAATACAAGTAGGGCTGATAACACAAAACCAATAGTGGTGGATGGAAAGAGTGATAATACAACTATCGGAAAGCCAGCACTGTCCAGCATCTCTCCTCAGTACGTCCATGTGTATTGGTGTGGGACGTCCCTGCGATCGATGCCCGTGCATTGGTTCCTGCAGCATCAGCATGCTTGCTGGGAGCTCTTGATGTCTTTGGCAGTGATTGAGAAGTGTTATTCTCCAGGCTGCCACATTGTCAATAGGTGTTGGAAATCCCTCGTTAGCATTGGTAGTCCCTCGTACAGACGTAGTTAATTAGGGATGGTAGCAGTTGGTGTCAAGCAGGCACCGACGCGGCAGCAGATGCAGCCACAATACCGGAGACCACCAAGATCCAGGTGAAACCCTGCTCCAAGTGTACCCATGCTCCAGGTATAACCTCGCTCCCTGGTGTGATCCCGCTCCAGGTATGACCTCACTCCAGGTGTGACCCCGCTCCACGGTTAGCTGCGAGACAAGGAGGCACAAGGACTCCCGGGAAGGAATGAAGTTAGTAACAACATGGACATGGGACATGAGTATATACAGAAGGAGAGGGGAGCTCAGTGTGTCATAGGAAGTTCCTTATGACAGTGTGTCATAGGAAGTCCCCCGGCAGTCTATGCCTATAGCAGCTTAAGTATAAGCGTTATCAAAGAGGAAAGTCTTTAGCCTACTCTTAAATGTAGAGACGGTGTCTGCCTCCCGGACTGAAACTGGGAGCTGGTTCCAGAGAAGAGGAGCTTGATAGCTGAAGGCTCTGGCTCCCATTCTACGTTTGGAGACTCTAGGAACCTCAAGTAACCCTGCATTCTGTGAGCGCAGTGCTCTAGTGGGGTAGTAGGGTACTATGAGCTCTTTAAGATATGATGGGGCCTGACCGTTTAGCGCTTTGTAGGTGAGGAGGACGATTTTAAAATCTATTCTGGATTTTACAGGCAGCCAGTGCAGAGAAGCTAATACAGGCGTAATATGATCTCTTTTTCTAGTTCTAGTCAGTACACGTGCTGCAGCATTCTGGATCAACTGGAGAGTCTTAAGAGACTTATTGGAGCAGCCTGATAATAAGGAATTGCAGTAATCGAGTCTAGAGGTAACAAATGCATGGACTAATTTTTCTGCATCATTTTGACACAGGATGTGCCTGATCTTCGCAATGTTACGTAGATGAAAGAAGGCAGTCCGTGAGGTTTGTTTTATGTGAGAGTTAAAGGACATATCCTGGTCGAAGACAACTCCCAGATTCCTTACGGTGGTGCTGGAGGCCAGGGCAATGCCATCTAAAGTAACTATATCATTAGATAATTTGTTTCGGAGGTGCTCAGGGCCTAGTACAATAACTTCAGTTTTGTCTGAGTTTAACATCAGGAAATTGCAGGTCATCCAGGTTTTTATGTCCTTAAGGCATGCTTGAAGTTTAGTTAACTGGTTTGTTTCGTCTGGCTTGATTGATAGATATAATTGAGTATCATCTGCATAACAATGAAAGTTTATGGAGTGTTTTCTAATAACATTGCCTAAGGGAAGCATATATAAGGTAAATATAATTGGTCCAAGTACAGAACCCTGTGGAACTCCGTGACTAACTTTGGCGTACATGGAGGACTCATCGTTGATATGTACAAACTGAGATCGATCTGATAAATAGGACTTAAACCAACTTAGTGCAGTTCCTTTAATGCCAATTAAATGTTCCAGTCTTTGTAATAGGATGTCATGGTCAATGGTGTCGAAAGCAGCACTGAGATCTAGCAAGACAAGGGTTAGGGTTAGGGTTAGGGTTAGGGTTAGGGTTAGGGTTAGGTAAGGGCATGATAACCACGATGATCAAATTGATCATCCTTGATCATCCTCATTAACTCTTTGTGTGAACATGACAGAGCGATGAGACCTTGACGTACCCCCCCATTTTCGGGTTCGTTCTTTCCACTGATGGCACTGACAAGTCTGTGCGACTTTCGGTTGCGAAGTTACGCAACTTTTTTATATCAAAAAATGTATATCTCTGGAACGGAAGGTCGTAGAGACTCACAACCACGACAGGCGTGTTCAGCGTGGTCGAATTATGTCAGACAGAGCACGTTTCCAAGTGTCTACGACGTTCGGTTCGGGAGATATTCGAGAAAAACGTTAAATGTTTCAGAAACATCCTGTAGTGAACTGTTTAACTGTTAAATGTTTCAGAAACATCCTGTAGTGAACTGTTTAACTGTTAAATGTTTCAGAAACATCCTGTAGTGAACTGTTTAACTGTTAAATGTTTCAGAAACATCCTGTAGTGAACTGTTTAATTGTTTAATGTTTCAGAAACATCTAGTAGTGAACTGTTTAACTGTTAAATGGGTTAGGGTTAGGGTTAGGGTTAGGTTAAGGGGATAAAAACTTCATCTGGAAATAGGGTTAGGGTTAGGGTTAGGGTTAGGGTTAGGGTTAGGTTTGGGTTATGGTTGGGGTTGATAGATCCGGTGGAGGTTTGTTTGCACTGGCCTAAAGATCTGTATGTAAGTGTGTGTGGCTGTATGATGCTTAATGTGTGAGCTGGTTCCTGTTCCTGTCGTGATGGATGGGTGAGGTGGCTGGAGCAGCTCTCTGCCCCGGGAGACCCGGGTTCGACTCCCAGATGAGGCGGAGGACCAGGATGTGGTTAGGGCCCAGGGTTAGGGTTAGGGTAAGAGGGTGGGGTAAGATGGTTGAGTCAGGGCAAGGTTAGGGGGTTGGGGTTCAAGTAGGGGGTTAGGGTTAGGGTAAGGTGGTAGGGTTAGGGTAAGAAGGTAGGGTCAGGGTAAGGTTAGGGGGTTGGGGTTCAAGTAGGGGGTTAGGGTTAGGGTAAGAAGGTAGGGTCAGGGTAAGGTTAGGTGGTTTGGGTTCAGGTAGGGTTAGGGTTAGGATAAGGGGGTGGGTTAGGGTTAGGGGTTAGGGTTAGGGTTAGGGTTAGGGTTAGGTAAGGGCATGATAACCACGATGATCAAATTGATCATCCTTGATCATCCTCATTAACTCTTTGTGTGAACATGACAGAGCGATGACACCTTGACGTACCCCCCCATTTTCGGGGTCGTTCTTTCCACTGATGGCACTGACAAGTCTGTGCGACTTTCGGTTGCGAAGTTACGCAACTTTTTTATATCAAAAAATGTATATCTCTGGAACGGAAGGTCGTAGAGACTCACAACCACGACAGGCGTGTTCAGCGTGGTCGAATTATGTCAGACAGAGCACGTTTCCAAGTGTCTATGACGTTCGGTTCGGGAGATATTCGAGAAAAACGTTCGGCTAGGGTTAGGGTTAGGGTTAGGGGTTAGGGTTAGGGTTAGGGTTAGGGGTTAGGGTTAGGGTTAGGGTTAGGGTTGGGGTTAGGGTTAGGGTTAGGGTTAGGGTTAGGGTTTAGGGTTAGGGTTAGGGTTAGGGTTAGGGTTAGGCAAGGGCATGATAACCACGATGATCAAATTGATCATCCTTGATCATCCTCATTAACTCTTTGTGTGAACATGACAGAGCGATGAGACCTTGACGTACCCCCCCATTTTCGGGGTCGTTCTTTCCACTGATGGCACTGACAAGTCTGTGCGACTTTCGGTTGCGAAGTTACGCAACTTTTTTATATCAAAAAATGTATATCTCTGGAACGGAAGGTCGTAGAGACTCACAACCACGACAGGCGTGTTCAGCGTGGTCGAATTATGTCAGACAGAGCACGTTTCCAAGTGTCTACGACGTTCGGTTCGGGAGATATTCGAGAAAAACGTTAAATGTTTCAGAAACATCTTGTAGTGAACTGTTTAATTGTTAAATGTTTCAGAAACATCCTGTAGTGAACTGTTTAACTGTTAAATGTTTCAGAAACATCTTGTAGTGAACTGTTTAATTGTTAAATGTTTCAGAAACATCCTGTAGTGAACTGTTTAACTGTTAAATGTTTCAGAAACATCCTGTAGTGAACTGTTTAACTGTTAAATGTTTCAGAAACATCCTGTAGTGAACTGTTTAACTGTTAAATGTTTCAGAAACATCCTGTAGTGAACTGTTTAACTGTTAAATGTTTCAGAAACATCCTGTAGTGAAGTGTTTAATTGTTTAATGTTTCAGAAACATCTAGTAGTGAACTGTTTAACTGTTAAATGTTTCAGAAACATCCTGTAGTGAACTGTTTAATTGTTTGTTTCAGAAACATCTAGTAGTGAACTGTTTAACTGTTAAATGGGTTAGGGTTAGGGTTAGGTTAAGGGGATAAAAACTTCATCTGGAAATAGGGTTAGGGTTAGGGTTAGGGTTAGGTTTGGGTTATGGTTGGGGTTGATAGGGTTAGGGTTAGGGTTAGGGTTAGGGTTAGGTAAGGGCATGATAACCACGATGATCAAATTGATCATCCTTGATCATCCTCATTAACTCTTTGTGTGAACATGACAGAGCGATGAGACCTTGACGTACCCCCCCATTTTCGGGGTCGTTCTTTCCACTGATGGCACTGACAAGTCTGTGCGACTTTCGGTTGCGAAGTTACGCAACTTTTTTATATCAAAAAATGTATATCTCTGGAACAGAAGGTCGTAGAGACTCACAACCACGACAGGCGTGTTCAGCGTGGTCGAATTATGTCAGACAGAGCACGTTTCCAAGTGTCTACGACGTTCGGTTCGGGAGATATTCGAGAAAAACGTTAAATGTTTCAGAAACATCTTGTAGTGAACTGTTTAATTGTTAAATGTTTCAGAAACATCCTGTAGTGAACTGTTTAACTGTTAAATGTTTCAGAAACATCTTGTAGTGAACTGTTTAATTGTTAAATGTTTCAGAAACATCCTGTAGTGAACTGTTTAACTGTTAAATGTTTCAGAAACATCCTGTAGTGAACTGTTTAACTGTTAAATGTTTCAGAAACATCCTGTAGTGAACTGTTTAACTGTTAAATGTTTCAGAAACATCCTGTAGTGAAGTGTTTAATTGTTTAATGTTTCAGAAACATCTAGTAGTGAACTGTTTAACTGTTAAATGTTTCAGAAACATCCTGTAGTGAACTGTTTAATTGTTTAATGTTTCAGAAACATCTAGTAGTGAACTGTTTAACTGTTAAATGGGTTAGGGTTAGGGTTAGGGTTAGGTTAAGGGGATAAAAACTTCATCTGGAAATAGGGTTAGGGTTAGGGTTAGGGTTAGGGTTAGGTTTGGGTTATGGTTGGGGTTGATAGATCCGGTGGAGGTTTGTTTGCACTGGCCTAAAGATCTGTATGTAAGTGTGTGTGGCTGTATGATGCTTAATGTGTGAGCTGGTTCCTGTTCCTGTCGTGATGAATGGGTGAGGTGGCTGGAGCAGCTCTCTGCCCCGGGAGACCCGGGTTCGACTCCCAGATGAGGCGGAGGACCAGGATGTGGTTAGGGCCCAGGGTTAGGGTTAGGGTAAGAGGGTGGGGTAAGATGGTTGAGTCAGGGCAAGGTTAGGGGGTTGGGGTTCAAGTAGGGGGTTAGGGTAAGGTGGTAGGGTTAGGGTAAGAAGGTAGGGTCAGGGTAAGGTTAGGGGGTTGGGGTTCAAGTAGGGGGTTAGGGTTAGGGTAAGAAGGTAGGGTCAGGGTAAGGTTAGGTGGTTTGGGTTCAGGTAGGGTTAGGGTTAGGATAAGGGGGTGGGTAAGGGTTAAGGTTTAGGGATTAAATCAGGAAGTACTGACGCAACTGTCTAAGGATAAACTTGGCTGTGGTGGGCGTCCAGGTGCGATTGTCCGATTCCGTTATGAAGTCCTGGGGTGGGATTGCAGGGATATGTTGAAGAGTGCTGATGACCTTGTTGATGTGGGTGAGGGTGCTCTTGTGTTTGGGGCTGAGGTTTGGGGAGAAGTTGATGAGGGGTACATATACATCGGCGCGAGGGAAGGTGCTGGTTGCAGTTTTCATCATGATTTGCAGTTGTTTGACAGCGACCTTGGGGTCCTGGATCCTGTCATTAAGGCCAACTGCGAGGATGACGAATGAAGTGTTGTGGTTGGGTGCTGTCCTTCTAAAAAGCTGGTAGAATTTCCGGAAGTTGGCAGAGGGGTAGCTGTCGAGTTGTAGATCCGTTTTGGAGTGAGATGGGAATCTGCTGATGCGGCCGTCGCCCAATACCAAGTATGTCGCCTGTGTTGTGATGGTCCAATCGTCGGGTCTGGTGTTGTGGCAGGTGGGTATACAGGGGCCTGGGGAGTAGCTTATGTCGGGGTCGAAGGAGGGGTTGTAGGTGGGATCTAGGGTGATGGACTCCAGCTCTGAGGTAGCGGTGGCTTCCAGAGAGGCCAAGGCAAGCGGCGCGACCCCAAAAGAGTGCTGAGTGGAGGGCTCAGATAGGGCTTTCAGAGTGGCAGTGTTAGCCTTTGGAGTCCCAGTCATCATGGGTGTAGCCTCCTGCAGCTGCTCAATTGGGGCCCGCCGCCCGACAAGGCCAGTCCGGTCACCAGCACCACCTGTGGGTGTGAGAGGGAGAGGAGAGATGGTGTCAATGGTTATGACTGCAAGGTTGTGCTTACTGTGAATGGTGGGGGATCAAATCAAATCAAATCAATTTATTTTTGTATAGCGTCAAATCACAACAGAAGTTATCTCAAGACGCTTTATATGTAGAGCAGGTCTATGACCGTACACCATAGTTTTGAGACCCAACAGGATCCACCAAGCGCACTGTGGCCAGGAAAAACTCCCCGATTACTGGGAAGAAACCTGGAGCAGAACCGGGCGCAGGGCGGGCGGCCATCTGCCGAGACCGGCTGGGGGGATAGATAGATAGAGTGAGAGAGAGAGAGAGAGAGAGATAGAGAGAGAGAGATATAGAAGCAGCCACAATAGCAGTCTAGCCGCTGTAATAACTAATACAAGTAGGGCTGATAACACAAAACCAATAGTGGTGGATGGAAAGAGTGATAATACAACTATCGGAAAGCCAGCACTGTCCAGCATCTCTCCTCAGTACGTCCATGTGTATTGGTGTGGGACGTCCCTGCGATCGATGCCCGTGCATTGGTTCCTGCAGCATCAGCATGCTTGCTGGGAGCTCTTGATGTCTTTGGCAGTGATTGAGAAGTGTTATTCTCCAGGCTGCCACATTGTCAATAGGTGTTGGAAATCCCTCGTTAGCATTGGTAGTCCCTCGTACAGACGTAGTTAATTAGGGATGGTAGCAGTTGGTGTCAAGCAGGCACCGACGCGGCAGCAGATGCAGCCACAATACCGGAGACCACCAAGATCCAGGTGAAACCCTGCTCCAAGTGTACCCATGCTCCAGGTATAACCTCGCTCCCTGGTGTGATCCCGCTCCAGGTATGACCTCACTCCAGGTGTGACCCCGCTCCACGGTTAGCTGCGAGACAAGGAGGCACAAGGACTCCCGGGAAGGAATGAAGTTAGTAACAACATGGACATGGGACATGAGTATATACAGAAGGAGAGGGGAGCTCAGTGTGTCATAGGAAGTTCCTCATGACAGTGTGTCATAGGAAGTCCCCCGGCAGTCTATGCCTATAGCAGCTTAAGTATAAGCGTTATCAAAGAGGAAAGTCTTTAGCCTACTCTTAAATGTAGAGACGGTGTCTGCCTCCCGGACTGAAACTGGGAGCTGGTTCCAGAGAAGAGGAGCTTGATAGCTGAAGGCTCTGGCTCCCATTCTACGTTTGGAGACTCTAGGAACCTCAAGTAACCCTGCATTCTGTGAGCGCAGTGCTCTAGTGGGGTAGTAGGGTACTATGAGCTCTTTAAGATATGATGGGGCCTGACCGTTTAGCGCTTTGTAGGTGAGGAGGACGATTTTAAAATCTATTCTGGATTTTACAGGCAGCCAGTGCAGAGAAGCTAATACAGGCGTAATATGATCTCTTTTTCTAGTTCTAGTCAGTACACGTGCTGCAGCATTCTGGATCAACTGGAGAGTCTTAAGAGACTTATTGGAGCAGCCTGATAATAAGGAATTGCAGTAATCGAGTCTAGAGGTAACAAATGCATGGACTAATTTTTCTGCATCATTTTGACACAGGATGTGCCTGATCTTCGCAATGTTACGTAGATGAAAGAAGGCAGTCCGTGAGGTTTGTTTTATGTGAGAGTTAAAGGACATATCCTGGTCGAAGACAACTCCCAGATTCCTTACGGTGGTGCTGGAGGCCAGGGCAATGCCATCTAAAGTAACTATATCATTAGATAATTTGTTTCGGAGGTGCTCAGGGCCTAGTACAATAACTTCAGTTTTGTCTGAGTTTAACATCAGGAAATTGCAGGTCATCCAGGTTTTTATGTCCTTAAGGCATGCTTGAAGTTTAGTTAACTGGTTTGTTTCGTCTGGCTTGATTGATAGATATAATTGAGTATCATCTGCATAACAATGAAAGTTTATGGAGTGTTTTCTAATAACATTGCCTAAGGGAAGCATATATAAGGTAAATATAATTGGTCCAAGTACAGAACCCTGTGGAACTCCGTGACTAACTTTGGCGTACATGGAGGACTCATCGTTGATATGTACAAACTGAGATCGATCTGATAAATAGGACTTAAACCAACTTAGTGCAGTTCCTTTAATGCCAATTAAATGTTCCAGTCTTTGTAATAGGATGTCATGGTCAATGGTGTCGAAAGCAGCACTGAGATCTAGCAAGACAAGGGTTAGGGTTAGGGTTAGGGTTAGGGTTAGGGTTAGGTAAGGGCATGATAACCACGATGATCAAATTGATCATCCTTGATCATCCTCATTAACTCTTTGTGTGAACATGACAGAGCGATGAGACCTTGACGTACCCCCCCATTTTCGGGGTCGTTCTTTCCACTGATGGCACTGACAAGTCTGTGCGACTTTCGGTTGCGAAGTTACGCAACTTTTTTATATCAAAAAATGTATATCTCTGGAACGGAAGGTCGTAGAGACTCACAACCACGACAGGCGTGTTCAGCGTGGTCGAATTATGTCAGACAGAGCACGTTTCCAAGTGTCTACGACGTTCGGTTCGGGAGATATTCGAGAAAAACGTTAAATGTTTCAGAAACATCCTGTAGTGAACTGTTTAACTGTTAAATGTTTCAGAAACATCCTGTAGTGAACTGTTTAACTGTTAAATGTTTCAGAAACATCCTGTAGTGAACTGTTTAACTGTTAAATGTTTCAGAAACATCCTGTAGTGAACTGTTTAATTGTTTAATGTTTCAGAAACATCTAGTAGTGAACTGTTTAACTGTTAAATGGGTTAGGGTTAGGGTTAGGGTTAGGTTAAGGGGATAAAAACTTCATCTGGAAATAGGGTTAGGGTTAGGGTTAGGGTTAGGGTTAGGGTTAGGTTTGGGTTATGGTTGGGGTTGATAGATCCGGTGGAGGTTTGTTTGCACTGGCCTAAAGATCTGTATGTAAGTGTGTGTGGCTGTATGATGCTTAATGTGTGAGCTGGTTCCTGTTCCTGTCGTGATGGATGGGTGAGGTGGCTGGAGCAGCTCTCTGCCCCGGGAGACCCGGGTTCGACTCCCAGATGAGGCGGAGGACCAGGATGTGGTTAGGGCCCAGGGTTAGGGTTAGGGTAAGAGGGTGGGGTAAGATGGTTGAGTCAGGGCAAGGTTAGGGGGTTGGGGTTCAAGTAGGGGGTTAGGGTTAGGGTAAGGTGGTAGGGTTAGGGTAAGAAGGTAGGGTCAGGGTAAGGTTAGGGGGTTGGGGTTCAAGTAGGGGGTTAGGGTTAGGGTAAGAAGGTAGGGTCAGGGTAAGGTTAGGTGGTTTGGGTTCAGGTAGGGTTAGGGTTAGGATAAGGGGGTGGGTTAGGGTTAGGGGTTAGGGTTAGGGGTTAGGGTTAGGGTTAGGGTTAGGGTTAGGTAAGGGCATGATAACCACGATGATCAAATTGATCATCCTTGATCATCCTCATTAACTCTTTGTGTGAACATGACAGAGCGATGAGACCTTGACGTACCCCCCCATTTTCGGGGTCGTTCTTTCCACTGATGGCACTGACAAGTCTGTGCGACTTTCGGTTGCGAAGTTACGCAACTTTTTTATATCAAAAAATGTATATCTCTGGAACGGAAGGTCGTAGAGACTCACAACCACGACAGGCGTGTTCAGCGTGGTCGAATTATGTCAGACAGAGCACGTTTCCAAGTGTCTACGACGTTCGGTTCGGGAGATATTCGAGAAAAACGTTAAATGTTTCAGAAACATCCTGTAGTGAACTGTTTAACTGTTAAATGTTTCAGAAACATCCTGTAGTGAACTGTTTAACTGTTAAATGTTTCAGAAACATCCTGTAGTGAACTGTTTAACTGTTAAATGTTTCAGAAACATCCTGTAGTGAACTGTTTAATTGTTTAATGTTTCAGAAACATCTAGTAGTGAACTGTTTAACTGTTAAATGGGTTAGGGTTAGGGTTAGGGTTAGGTTAAGGGGATAAAAACTTCATCTGGAAATAGGGTTAGGGTTAGGGTTAGGGTTAGGGTTAGGGTTAGGTTTGGGTTATGGTTGGGGTTGATAGATCCGGTGGAGGTTTGTTTGCACTGGCCTAAAGATCTGTATGTAAGTGTGTGTGGCTGTATGATGCTTAATGTGTGAGCTGGTTCCTGTTCCTGTCGTGATGGATGGGTGAGGTGGCTGGAGCAGCTCTCTGCCCCGGGAGACCCGGGTTCGACTCCCAGATGAGGCGGAGGACCAGGATGTGGTTAGGGCCCAGGGTTAGGGTTAGGGTAAGAGGGTGGGGTAAGATGGTTGAGTCAGGGCAAGGTTAGGGGGTTGGGGTTCAAGTAGGGGGTTAGGGTTAGGGTAAGGTGGTAGGGTTAGGGTAAGAAGGTAGGGTCAGGGTAAGGTTAGAGGGTTAGGGTTAGGGTTAGGGTTAGGGGGTTAGGGTTAGGGTTAGGGGGTTAGGGTTAGGGTTAGGGTTAGGTAAGGGCATGATAACCACGATGATCAAATTGATCATCCTTGATCATCCTCATTAACTCTTTGTGTGAACATGACAGAGCGATGAGACCTTGACGTACCCCCCCATTTTCGGGGTCGTTCTTTCCACTGATGGCACTGACAAGTCTGTGCGACTTTCGGTTGCAAAGTTACGCAACTTTTTTATATCAAAAAATGTATATCTCTGGAACGGAAGGTCGTAGAGACTCACAACCACGACAGGCGTGTTCAGCGTGGTCGAATTATGTCAGACAGAGCACGTTTCCAAGTGTCTACGACGTTCGGTTCGGGAGATATTCGAGAAAAACGTTAAATGTTTCAGAAACATCTTGTAGTGAACTGTTTAATTGTTAAATGTTTCAGAAACATCCTGTAGTGAACTGTTTAATTGTTAAATGTTTCAGAAACATCCTGTAGTGAACTGTTTAACTGTTAAATGTTTCAGAAACATCCTGTAGTGAAGTGTTTAATTGTTTAATGTTTCAGAAACATCTAGTAGTGAACTGTTTAACTGTTAAATGTTTCAGAAACATCCTGTAGTGAACTGTTTAATTGTTTAATGTTTCAGAAACATCTAGTAGTGAACTGTTTAACTGTTAAATGGGTTAGGGTTAGGGTTAGGGTTAGGTTAAGGGGATAAAAACTTCATCTGGAAATAGGGTTAGGGTTAGGGTTAGGGTTAGGGTTAGGTTTGGGTTATGGTTGGGGTTGATAGATCCGGTGGAGGTTTGTTTGCACTGGCCTAAAGATCTGTATGTAAGTGTGTGTGGCTGTATGATGCTTAATGTGTGAGCTGGTTCCTGTTCCTGTCGTGATGGATGGGTGAGGTGGCTGGAGCAGCTCTCTGCCCCGGGAGACCCGGGTTCGACTCCCAGATGAGGCGGAGGACCAGGATGTGGTTAGGGCCCAGGGTTAGGGTTAGGGTAAGAGGGTGGGGTAAGATGGTTGAGTCAGGGCAAGGTTAGGGGGTTGGGGTTCAAGTAGGGGGTTAGGGTTAGGGTAAGGTGGTAGGGTTAGGGTAAGAAGGTAGGGTCAGGGTAAGGTTAGGGGGTTGGGGTTCAAGTAGGGGGTTAGGGTTAGGGTTAGGGTAAGAAGGTAGGGTCAGGGTAAGGTTAGGTGGTTTGGGTTCAGGTAGGGTTAGGGTTAGGATAAGGGGGTGGGTAAGGGTTAAGGTTTAGGGATTAAATCAGGAAGTACTGACGCAACTGTCTAAGGATAAACTTGGCTGTGGTGGGCGTCCAGGTGCGATTGTCCGATTCCGTTATGAAGTCCTGGGGTGGGATTGCAGGGATATGTTGAAGAGTGCTGATGACCTTGTTGATGTGGGTGAGGGTGCTCTTGTGTTTGGGGCTGAGGTTTGGGGAGAAGTTGATGAGGGGTACATATACATCGGCGCGAGGGAAGGTGCTGGTTGCAGTTTTCATCATGATTTGCAGTTGTTTGACAGCGACCTTGGGGTCCTGGATCCTGTCATTAAGGCCAACTGCGAGGATGACGAATGAAGTGTTGTGGTTGGGTGCTGTCCTTCTAAAAAGCTGGTAGAATTTCCGGAAGTTGGCAGAGGGGTAGCTGTCGAGTTGTAGATCCGTTTTGGAGTGAGATGGGAATCTGCTGATGCGGCCGTCGCCCAATACCAAGTATGTCGCCTGTGTTGTGATGGTCCAATCGTCGGGTCTGGTGTTGTGGCAGGTGGGTATACAGGGGCCTGGGGAGTAGCTTATGTCGGGGTCGAAGGAGGGGTTGTAGGTGGGATCTAGGGTGATGGACTCCAGCTCTGAGGTAGCGGTGGCTTCCAGAGAGGCCAAGGCAAGCGGCGCGACCCCAAAAGAGTGCTGAGTGGAGGGCTCAGATAGGGCTTTCAGAGTGGCAGTGTTAGCCTTTGGAGTCCCAGTCATCATGGGTGTAGCCTCCTGCAGCTGCTCAATTGGGGCCCGCCGCCCGACAAGGCCAGTCCGGTCACCAGCACCACCTGTGGGTGTGAGAGGGAGAGGAGAGATGGTGTCAATGGTTATGACTGCAAGGTTGTGCTTACTGTGAATGGTGGGGGATCAAATCAAATCAAATCAATTTATTTTTGTGTAGCGTCAAATCACAACAGAAGTTATCTCAAGACGCTTTATATGTAGAGCAGGTCTATGACCGTACACCATAGTTTTGAGACCCAACAGGATCCACCAAGCGCACTGTGGCCAGGAAAAACTCCCCGATTACTGGGAAGAAACCTGGAGCAGAACCGGGCGCAGGGCGGGCGGCCATCTGCCGAGACCGGCTGGGGGGATAGATAGATAGAGTGAGAGAGAGAGAGAGAGAGAGATAGAGAGAGAGAGATATAGAAGCAGCCACAATAGCAGTCTAGCCGCTGTAATAACTAATACAAGTAGGGCTGATAACACAAAACCAATAGTGGTGGATGGAAAGAGTGATAATACAACTATCGGAAAGCCAGCACTGTCCAGCATCTCTCCTCAGTACGTCCATGTGTATTGGTGTGGGACGTCCCTGCGATCGATGCCCGTGCATTGGTTCCTGCAGCATCAGCATGCTTGCTGGGAGCTCTTGATGTCTTTGGCAGTGATTGAGAAGTGTTATTCTCCAGGCTGCCACATTGTCAATAGGTGTTGGAAATCCCTCGTTAGCATTGGTAGTCCCTCGTACAGACGTAGTTAATTAGGGATGGTAGCAGTTGGTGTCAAGCAGGCACCGACGCGGCAGCAGATGCAGCCACAATACCGGAGACCACCAAGATCCAGGTGAAACCCTGCTCCAAGTGTACCCATGCTCCAGGTATAACCTCGCTCCCTGGTGTGATCCCGCTCCAGGTATGACCTCACTCCAGGTGTGACCCCGCTCCACGGTTAGCTGCGAGACAAGGAGGCACAAGGACTCCCGGGAAGGAATGAAGTTAGTAACAACATGGACATGGGACATGAGTATATACAGAAGGAGAGGGGAGCTCAGTGTGTCATAGGAAGTTCCTTATGACAGTGTGTCATAGGAAGTCCCCCGGCAGTCTATGCCTATAGCAGCTTAAGTATAAGCGTTATCAAAGAGGAAAGTCTTTAGCCTACTCTTAAATGTAGAGACGGTGTCTGCCTCCCGGACTGAAACTGGGAGCTGGTTCCAGAGAAGAGGAGCTTGATAGCTGAAGGCTCTGGCTCCCATTCTACGTTTGGAGACTCTAGGAACCTCAAGTAACCCTGCATTCTGTGAGCGCAGTGCTCTAGTGGGGTAGTAGGGTACTATGAGCTCTTTAAGATATGATGGGGCCTGACCGTTTAGCGCTTTGTAGGTGAGGAGGACGATTTTAAAATCTATTCTGGATTTTACAGGCAGCCAGTGCAGAGAAGCTAATACAGGCGTAATATGATCTCTTTTTCTAGTTCTAGTCAGTACACGTGCTGCAGCATTCTGGATCAACTGGAGAGTCTTAAGAGACTTATTGGAGCAGCCTGATAATAAGGAATTGCAGTAATCGAGTCTAGAGGTAACAAATGCATGGACTAATTTTTCTGCATCATTTTGACACAGGATGTGCCTGATCTTCGCAATGTTACGTAGATGAAAGAAGGCAGTCCGTGAGGTTTGTTTTATGTGAGAGTTAAAGGACATATCCTGGTCGAAGACAACTCCCAGATTCCTTACGGTGGTGCTGGAGGCCAGGGCAATGCCATCTAAAGTAACTATATCATTAGATAATTTGTTTCGGAGGTGCTCAGGGCCTAGTACAATAACTTCAGTTTTGTCTGAGTTTAACATCAGGAAATTGCAGGTCATCCAGGTTTTTATGTCCTTAAGGCATGCTTGAAGTTTAGTTAACTGGTTTGTTTCGTCTGGCTTGATTGATAGATATAATTGAGTATCATCTGCATAACAATGAAAGTTTATGGAGTGTTTTCTAATAACATTGCCTAAGGGAAGCATATATAAGGTAAATATAATTGGTCCAAGTACAGAACCCTGTGGAACTCCGTGACTAACTTTGGCGTACATGGAGGACTCATCGTTGATATGTACAAACTGAGATCGATCTGATAAATAGGACTTAAACCAACTTAGTGCAGTTCCTTTAATGCCAATTAAATGTTCCAGTCTTTGTAATAGGATGTCATGGTCAATGGTGTCGAAAGCAGCACTGAGATCTAGCAAGACAAGGGTTAGGGTTAGGGTTAGGGTTAGGGTTAGGGTTAGGGTTAGGTAAGGGCATGATAACCACGATGATCAAATTGATCATCCTTGATCATCCTCATTAACTCTTTGTGTGAACATGACAGAGCGATGAGACCTTGACGTACCCCCCCATTTTCGGGGTCGTTCTTTCCACTGATGGCACTGACAAGTCTGTGCGACTTTCGGTTGCGAAGTTACGCAACTTTTTTATATCAAAAAATGTATATCTCTGGAACGGAAGGTCGTAGAGACTCACAACCACGACAGGCGTGTTCAGCGTGGTCGAATTATGTCAGACAGAGCACGTTTCCAAGTGTCTACGACGTTCGGTTCGGGAGATATTCGAGAAAAACGTTAAATGTTTCAGAAACATCCTGTAGTGAACTGTTTAACTGTTAAATGTTTCAGAAACATCCTGTAGTGAACTGTTTAACTGTTAAATGTTTCAGAAACATCCTGTAGTGAACTGTTTAACTGTTAAATGTTTCAGAAACATCCTGTAGTGAACTGTTTAATTGTTTAATGTTTCAGAAACATCTAGTAGTGAACTGTTTAACTGTTAAATGGGTTAGGGTTAGGGTTAGGGTTAGGTTAAGGGGATAAAAACTTCATCTGGAAATAGGGTTAGGGTTAGGGTTAGGGTTAGGGTTAGGGTTAGGTTTGGGTTATGGTTGGGGTTGATAGATCCGGTGGAGGTTTGTTTGCACTGGCCTAAAGATCTGTATGTAAGTGTGTGTGGCTGTATGATGCTTAATGTGTGAGCTGGTTCCTGTTCCTGTCGTGATGGATGGGTGAGGTGGCTGGAGCAGCTCTCTGCCCCGGGAGACCCGGGTTCGACTCCCAGATGAGGCGGAGGACCAGGATGTGGTTAGGGCCCAGGGTTAGGGTTAGGGTAAGAGGGTGGGGTAAGATGGTTGAGTCAGGGCAAGGTTAGGGGGTTGGGGTTCAAGTAGGGGGTTAGGGTTAGGGTAAGGTGGTAGGGTTAGGGTAAGAAGGTAGGGTCAGGGTAAGGTTAGAGGGTTAGGGTTAGGGTTAGGGGGTTAGGGTTAGGGTTAGGGGGTTAGGGTTAGGGTTAGGTAAGGGCATGATAACCACGATGATCAAATTGATCATCCTTGATCATCCTCATTAACTCTTTGTGTGAACATGACAGAGCGATGAGACCTTGACGTACCCCCCCATTTTCGGGGTCGTTCTTTCCACTGATGGCACTGACAAGTCTGTGCGACTTTCGGTTGCGAAGTTACGCAACTTTTTTATATCAAAAAATGTATATCTCTGGAACGGAAGGTCGTAGAGACTCACAACCACGACAGGCGTGTTCAGCGTGGTCGAATTATGTCAGACAGAGCACGTTTCCAAGTGTCTACGACGTTCGGTTCGGGAGATATTCGAGAAAAACGTTAAATGTTTCAGAAACATCTTGTAGTGAACTGTTTAATTGTTAAATGTTTCAGAAACATCCTGTAGTGAACTGTTTAACTGTTAAATGTTTCAGAAACATCTTGTAGTGAACTGTTTAATTGTTAAATGTTTCAGAAACATCCTGTAGTGAACTGTTTAACTGTTAAATGTTTCAGAAACATCCTGTAGTGAACTGTTTAACTGTTAAATGTTTCAGAAACATCCTGTAGTGAACTGTTTAACTGTTAAATGTTTCAGAAACATCCTGTAGTGAACTGTTTAACTGTTAAATGTTTCAGAAACATCCTGTAGTGAAGTGTTTAATTGTTTAATGTTTCAGAAACATCTAGTAGTGAACTGTTTAACTGTTAAATGTTTCAGAAACATCCTGTAGTGAACTGTTTAATTGTTTAATGTTTCAGAAACATCTAGTAGTGAACTGTTTAACTGTTAAATGGGTTAGGGTTAGGGTTAGGGTTAGGTTAAGGGGATAAAAACTTCATCTGGAAATAGGGTTAGGGTTAGGGTTAGGGTTAGGGTTAGGGTTAGGTTTGGGTTATGGTTGGGGTTGATAGATCCGGTGGAGGTTTGTTTGCACTGGCCTAAAGATCTGTATGTAAGTGTGTGTGGCTGTATGATGCTTAATGTGTGAGCTGGTTCCTGTTCCTGTCGTGATGAATGGGTGAGGTGGCTGGAGCAGCTCTCTGCCCCGGGAGACCCGGGTTCGACTCCCAGATGAGGCGGAGGACCAGGATGTGGTTAGGGCCCAGGGTTAGGGTTAGGGTAAGAGGGTGGGGTAAGATGGTTGAGTCAGGGCAAGGTTAGGGGGTTGGGGTTCAAGTAGGGGGTTAGGGTTAGGGTAAGGTGGTAGGGTTAGGGTAAGAAGGTAGGGTCAGGGTAAGGTTAGGGGGTTGGGGTTCAAGTAGGGGGTTAGGGTTAGGGTAAGAAGGTAGGGTCAGGGTAAGGTTAGGTGGTTTGGGTTCAGGTAGGGTTAGGGTTAGGATAAGGGGGTGGGTAAGGGTTAAGGTTTAGGGATTAAATCAGGAAGTACTGACGCAACTGTCTAAGGATAAACTTGGCTGTGGTGGGCGTCCAGGTGCGATTGTCCGATTCCGTTATGAAGTCCTGGGGTGGGATTGCAGGGATATGTTGAAGAGTGCTGATGACCTTGTTGATGTGGGTGAGGGTGCTCTTGTGTTTGGGGCTGAGGTTTGGGGAGAAGTTGATGAGGGGTACATATACATCGGCGCGAGGGAAGGTGCTGGTTGCAGTTTTCATCATGATTTGCAGTTGTTTGACAGCGACCTTGGGGTCCTGGATCCTGTCATTAAGGCCAACTGCGAGGATGACGAATGAAGTGTTGTGGTTGGGTGCTGTCCTTCTAAAAAGCTGGTAGAATTTCCGGAAGTTGGCAGAGGGGTAGCTGTCGAGTTGTAGATCCGTTTTGGAGTGAGATGGGAATCTGCTGATGCGGCCGTCGCCCAATACCAAGTATGTCGCCTGTGTTGTGATGGTCCAATCGTCGGGTCTGGTGTTGTGGCAGGTGGGTATACAGGGGCCTGGGGAGTAGCTTATGTCGGGGTCGAAGGAGGGGTTGTAGGTGGGATCTAGGGTGATGGACTCCAGCTCTGAGGTAGCGGTGGCTTCCAGAGAGGCCAAGGCAAGCGGCGCGACCCCAAAAGAGTGCTGAGTGGAGGGCTCAGATAGGGCTTTCAGAGTGGCAGTGTTAGCCTTTGGAGTCCCAGTCATCATGGGTGTAGCCTCCTGCAGCTGCTCAATTGGGGCCCGCCGCCCGACAAGGCCAGTCCGGTCACCAGCACCACCTGTGGGTGTGAGAGGGAGAGGAGAGATGGTGTCAATGGTTATGACTGCAAGGTTGTGCTTACTGTGAATGGTGGGGGATCAAATCAAATCAAATCAATTTATTTTTGTATAGCGTCAAATCACAACAGAAGTTATCTCAAGACGCTTTATATGTAGAGCAGGTCTATGACCGTACACCATAGTTTTGAGACCCAACAGGATCCACCAAGCGCACTGTGGCCAGGAAAAACTCCCCGATTACTGGGAAGAAACCTGGAGCAGAACCGGGCGCAGGGCGGGCGGCCATCTGCCGAGACCGGCTGGGGGGATAGATAGATAGAGTGAGAGAGAGAGAGAGAGAGAGATAGAGAGAGAGAGATATAGAAGCAGCCACAATAGCAGTCTAGCCGCTGTAATAACTAATACAAGTAGGGCTGATAACACAAAACCAATAGTGGTGGATGGAAAGAGTGATAATACAACTATCGGAAAGCCAGCACTGTCCAGCATCTCTCCTCAGTACGTCCATGTGTATTGGTGTGGGACGTCCCTGCGATCGATGCCCGTGCATTGGTTCCTGCAGCATCAGCATGCTTGCTGGGAGCTCTTGATGTCTTTGGCAGTGATTGAGAAGTGTTATTCTCCAGGCTGCCACATTGTCAATAGGTGTTGGAAATCCCTCGTTAGCATTGGTAGTCCCTCGTACAGACGTAGTTAATTAGGGATGGTAGCAGTTGGTGTCAAGCAGGCACCGACGCGGCAGCAGATGCAGCCACAATACCGGAGACCACCAAGATCCAGGTGAAACCCTGCTCCAAGTGTACCCATGCTCCAGGTATAACCTCGCTCCCTGGTGTGATCCCGCTCCAGGTATGACCTCACTCCAGGTGTGACCCCGCTCCACGGTTAGCTGCGAGACAAGGAGGCACAAGGACTCCCGGGAAGGAATGAAGTTAGTAACAACATGGACATGGGACATGAGTATATACAGAAGGAGAGGGGAGCTCAGTGTGTCATAGGAAATTCCTTATGACAGTGTGTCATAGGAAGTCCCCCGGCAGTCTATGCCTATAGCAGCTTAAGTATAAGCGTTATCAAAGAGGAAAGTCTTTAGCCTACTCTTAAATGTAGAGACGGTGTCTGCCTCCCGGACTGAAACTGGGAGCTGGTTCCAGAGAAGAGGAGCTTGATAGCTGAAGGCTCTGGCTCCCATTCTACGTTTGGAGACTCTAGGAACCTCAAGTAACCCTGCATTCTGTGAGCGCAGTGCTCTAGTGGGGTAGTAGGGTACTATGAGCTCTTTAAGATATGATGGGGCCTGACCGTTTAGCGCTTTGTAGGTGAGGAGGACGATTTTAAAATCTATTCTGGATTTTACAGGCAGCCAGTGCAGAGAAGCTAATACAGGCGTAATATGATCTCTTTTTCTAGTTCTAGTCAGTACACGTGCTGCAGCATTCTGGATCAACTGGAGAGTCTTAAGAGACTTATTGGAGCAGCCTGATAATAAGGAATTGCAGTAATCGAGTCTAGAGGTAACAAATGCATGGACTAATTTTTCTGCATCATTTTGACACAGGATGTGCCTGATCTTCGCAATGTTACGTAGATGAAAGAAGGCAGTCCGTGAGGTTTGTTTTATGTGAGAGTTAAAGGACATATCCTGGTCGAAGACAACTCCCAGATTCCTTACGGTGGTGCTGGAGGCCAGGGCAATGCCATCTAAAGTAACTATATCATTAGATAATTTGTTTCGGAGGTGCTCAGGGCCTAGTACAATAACTTCAGTTTTGTCTGAGTTTAACATCAGGAAATTGCAGGTCATCCAGGTTTTTATGTCCTTAAGGCATGCTTGAAGTTTAGTTAACTGGTTTGTTTCGTCTGGCTTGATTGATAGATATAATTGAGTATCATCTGCATAACAATGAAAGTTTATGGAGTGTTTTCTAATAACATTGCCTAAGGGAAGCATATATAAGGTAAATATAATTGGTCCAAGTACAGAACCCTGTGGAACTCCGTGACTAACTTTGGCGTACATGGAGGACTCATCGTTGATATGTACAAACTGAGATCGATCTGATAAATAGGACTTAAACCAACTTAGTGCAGTTCCTTTAATGCCAATTAAATGTTCCAGTCTTTGTAATAGGATGTCATGGTCAATGGTGTCGAAAGCAGCACTGAGATCTAGCAAGACAAGGGTTAGGGTTAGGGTTAGGGTTAGGGTTAGGGTTAGGTAAGGGCATGATAACCACGATGATCAAATTGATCATCCTTGATCATCCTCATTAACTCTTTGTGTGAACATGACAGAGCGATGAGACCTTGACGTACCCCCCCATTTTCGGGGTCGTTCTTTCCACTGATGGCACTGACAAGTCTGTGCGACTTTCGGTTGCGAAGTTACGCAACTTTTTTATATCAAAAAATGTATATCTCTGGAACGGAAGGTCGTAGAGACTCACAACCACGACAGGCGTGTTCAGCGTGGTCGAATTATGTCAGACAGAGCACGTTTCCAAGTGTCTACGACGTTCGGTTCGGGAGATATTCGAGAAAAACGTTAAATGTTTCAGAAACATCCTGTAGTGAACTGTTTAACTGTTAAATGTTTCAGAAACATCCTGTAGTGAACTGTTTAACTGTTAAATGTTTCAGAAACATCCTGTAGTGAACTGTTTAACTGTTAAATGTTTCAGAAACATCCTGTAGTGAACTGTTTAATTGTTTAATGTTTCAGAAACATCTAGTAGTGAACTGTTTAACTGTTAAATGGGTTAGGGTTAGGGTTAGGGTTAGGTTAAGGGGATAAAAACTTCATCTGGAAATAGGGTTAGGGTTAGGGTTAGGGTTAGGGTTAGGGTTAGGTTTGGGTTATGGTTGGGGTTGATAGATCCGGTGGAGGTTTGTTTGCACTGGCCTAAAGATCTGTATGTAAGTGTGTGTGGCTGTATGATGCTTAATGTGTGAGCTGGTTCCTGTTCCTGTCGTGATGGATGGGTGAGGTGGCTGGAGCAGCTCTCTGCCCCGGGAGACCCGGGTTCGACTCCCAGATGAGGCGGAGGACCAGGATGTGGTTAGGGCCCAGGGTTAGGGTTAGGGTAAGAGGGTGGGGTAAGATGGTTGAGTCAGGGCAAGGTTAGGGGGTTGGGGTTCAAGTAGGGGGTTAGGGTTAGGGTAAGGTGGTAGGGTTAGGGTAAGAAGGTAGGGTCAGGGTAAGGTTAGGGGGTTGGGGTTCAAGTAGGGGGTTAGGGTTAGGGTAAGAAGGTAGGGTCAGGGTAAGGTTAGGTGGTTTGGGTTCAGGTAGGGTTAGGGTTAGGATAAGGGGGTGGGTTAGGGTTAGGGGTTAGGGTTAGGGTTAGGGTTAGGGTTAGGGTTAGGTAAGGGCATGATAACCACGATGATCAAATTGATCATCCTTGATCATCCTCATTAACTCTTTGTGTGAACATGACAGAGCGATGACACCTTGACGTACCCCCCCATTTTCGGGGTCGTTCTTTCCACTGATGGCACTGACAAGTCTGTGCGACTTTCGGTTGCGAAGTTACGCAACTTTTTTATATCAAAAAATGTATATCTCTGGAACGGAAGGTCGTAGAGACTCACAACCACGACAGGCGTGTTCAGCGTGGTCGAATTATGTCAGACAG
>NC_133805.1:0-2500 GCF_043250625.1 Sebastes fasciatus
GATGTTCTGAAACATTTAACAGTTTAAACAGTTCACAACAGGATGTTTCTGAAACATTTAACAATTAAACAGTTCACTACAAGATGTTTCTGAAACATTTAACAGTTAAACAGTTCACTACAGGATGTTTCTGAAACATTTAACAATTAAACAGTTCACTACAAGATGTTTCTGAAACATTTAACGTTTTTCTCGAATATCTCCCGAACCGAACGTCGTAGACACTTGGAAAACGTGCTCTGTCTGACATAATTCGACCACGCTGAACACGCCTGTCGTGGTTTGTGAGTCTCTACGACCTTTCGTTCCAGAGATATACATTTTTTATATAAAAAAGTTGCGTAACTTCGCAACCGAAAGTCGCACAGACTTGTCAGTGCCATCAGTGGAAAGAACGACCCCGAAAATGGGGGGGTACGTCAAGGTCTCATCGCTCTGTCATGTTCACACAAAGAGTTAATGAGGATGATCAAGGATGATCAATTTGATCATCGTGGTTATCATGCCCTTACCTAGGCTTAACCCTAACCCTAACCCTAGCCGAACGTTTTTCTCGAATATCTCCCGAACCGAACGTCGTAGACACTTGGAAACGTGCTCTGTCTGACATAAATTCGACCCACGCTGAACACGCCTGTCGTGGTTGTGAGTCTCTACGACCTTCCGTTCCAGAGATATACATTTTTTGATATAAAAAAGTTGCGTAACTTCGCAACCGAAAGTCGCACAGACTTGTCAGTGCCATCAGTGGAAAGAACGACCCCGAAAATGGGGGGTACGTCAAGGTCTCATCGCTCTGTCATGTTCACACAAAGAGTTAATGAGGATGATCAAGGATGATCAATTTGATCATCGTGGTTATCATGCCCTTACCTAAGCCTAACCCTAACCCTAACCCACAACTCCTCTGATGAAGCAGAAACTCTGCGAAACGTCAGGAACCACTCGACGGCCACAGACACCTTTCACTCCTTTTTCTAGTCGTTTAAAGTACACCATTGTGTTTATTGTTGTTTTTTTATCTTGGTTTTAATTATTCTAATTTTAACCTATTAAAGCTAAATACCTTTTTAAATCGTCTGTGGAGGGCTCTACCAGGCTGCACTCTGGCCTAGCTTTCAGGCCTCCATTTTCTCCAAGCACATGGACTTCTGCACCTAACAAACATTTGCAGACTGTTTTTTGAAAGCCTCTCCTCTAAGCTTCTCAGCAGGCCCACCGGGAACTCCTACCACATCTACCTTCCAGGAGATACACCAAGCCACTTTCAAGGCCTACCTCGGTACCCACCAAAAGGACCAGCAACCCAGAGACTTCCACCTGCATTCCCTAGGTAAGAGCCCACACAATTTTGACGAATAACAAATGTTTTCATACAGGGGAAAGGATGTGCCCTCGAGTGGCAGAGGTAAGTCGGTACAGCTCTCACACACACACACTACACCACAACCACTCATGTCCCTCAACACACACCGCAGAACACAAGTCAACCACCCTACCACACATACAGCCACAACCATGGACACACAACATACATCCACACTCAATCACCCACCAGATCCACACACCAGAATGCTCAGCAAACAATATTTCAAAATCATACAGGCCATACACCACAAACACATAGCAGATACAGCCATTTCTACACAAAACATTTCCACCTGGGATGATGAGGCAAGTTCACAAACTCTCAGCTTTCATAAAGCCATCCACACCCACTGAACATACACGCAGCCAAATTCAGGCCAATACCATCAACTGGATGCACACTAATATGATCATCCTACAACAACACTATCAGTCGACCATACATACCCTCACCAACACCACCCATAGCCCCCTGGCCCTCCAAATAGCCATTGGCTGGGCTAGGAAGCGCTATGGCCACAGATTAAGACAGGAAACCATACATTCACTACAACACACCTTCAACACACAACACACCTCCTCTCAACCCCCTCCCAAGTCTACCCTCAGGTCGGACAGCTCTCTGTCCCCGATCCCGGAGCTCTCAGATGAGGTGGACTTCCCACCCCTGCCGGCCCCGCACAGGCCCCCCCTTTCCCTTGGATCCCAACACATCACCCGACACCACCAGCAGGCTAACCGGGAACCCCTGCTCCCTACCCCACCACCAACTCGAGGACCCATTCCTGCACCCAACCAGCCCCCACCGGACCCACCACCGGACCCACCACAGGCCCCCCGCCCACAGAAGCAACTCACCATATCCTTCACCAAACGGACCCCTCCCTCCTCAGCACCTGCCCCTTCACTGCCCCGGACACCCCAACAGGTCCCCGGTCCGGTAGAAACCTCATCTCCACTTCCACAGCGGACCAAGAGGATTCCCAACCAGACCACCCAGGAGATCAGCCCCATCTACCCTGCCAACCACAAGGCCCCTAGCCTGGATACAATAACATCCCCCACCATTCACAGTAAGCACAACCTTGCAGTCATAACCATTGACACCATCTCTCCTCTCCCTCTCACACCC
>NC_133805.1:7500-15000 GCF_043250625.1 Sebastes fasciatus
ATCAAGGATGATCAATTTGATCATCGTGGTTATCATGCCCTTACCTAACCCTAACCCTAACCCTAACCCTAACCCTAACCCTAACCCCAACCATAACCCAAACCTAACCCTAACCCTAACCCTAACCCTAACCCTAACCCTATTTCCAGATGAAGTTTTTATCCCCTTAACCTAACCCTAACCCTAACCCTAACCCATTTAACAGTTAAACAGTTCACTACTAGATGTTTCTGAAACATTAAACAATTAAACAGTTCACTACAGGATGTTTCTGAAACATTTAACAGTTAAACAGTTCACTACTAGATGTTTCTGAAACATTAAACAATTAAACACTTCACTACAGGATGTTTCTGAAACATTTAACAGTTAAACAGTTCACTACAGGATGTTTCTGAAACATTTAACAGTTAAACAGTTCACTACAGGATGTTTCTGAAACATTTAACAGTTAAACAGTTCACTACAGGATGTTTCTGAAACATTTAACAATTAAACAGTTCACTACAAGATGTTTCTGAAACATTTAACAGTTAAACAGTTCACTACAGGATGTTTCTGAAACATTTAACAATTAAACAGTTCACTACAAGATGTTTCTGAAACATTTAACGTTTTTCTCGAATATCTCCCGAACCGAACGTCGTAGACACTTGGAAACGTGCTCTGTCTGACATAATTCGACCACGCTGAACACGCCTGTCGTGGTTGTGAGTCTCTACGACCTTTCGTTCCAGAGATATACATTTTTTTATATAAAAAAGTTGCGTAACTTCGCAACCGAAAGTCGCACAGACTTGTCAGTGCCATCAGTGGAAAGAACGACCCCGAAAATGGGGGGGTACGTCAAGGTCTCATCGCTCTGTCATGTTCACACAAAGAGTTAATGAGGATGATCAAGGATGATCAATTTGATCATCGTGGTTATCATGCCCTTACCTAGGCTTAACCCTAACCCTAACCCTAGCCGAACGTTTTTCTCGAATATCTCCCGAACCGAACGTCGTAGACACTTGGAAACGTGCTCTGTCTGACATAATTCGACCACGCTGAACACGCCTGTCGTGGTTGTGAGTCTCTACGACCTTCCGTTCCAGAGATATACATTTTTTGATATAAAAAAGTTGCGTAACTTCGCAACCGAAAGTCGCACAGACTTGTCAGTGCCATCAGTGGAAAGAACGACCCCGAAAATGGGGGGGTACGTCAAGGTCTCATCGCTCTGTCATGTTCACACAAAGAGTTAATGAGGATGATCAAGGATGATCAATTTGATCATCGTGGTTATCATGCCCTTACCTAACCCTAACCCTAACCCCTAACCCTAACCCTAACCCTAACCCTAACCCTATTTCCAGATGAAGTTTTTATCCCCTTAACCTAACCCTAACCCTAACCCTAACCCATTTAACAGTTAAACAGTTCACTACTAGATGTTTCTGAAACATTAAACAATTAAACAGTTCACTACAGGATGTTTCTGAAACATTTAACAGTTAAACAGTTCACTACTAGATGTTTCTGAAACATTAAACAATTAAACACTTCACTACAGGATGTTTCTGAAACATTTAACAGTTAAACAGTTCACTACAGGATGTTTCTGAAACATTTAACAGTTAAACAGTTCACTACTAGATGTTTCTGAAACATTAAACAATTAAACACTTCACTACAAGATGTTTCTGAAACATTTAACAGTTAAACAGTTCACTACAAGATGTTTCTGAAACATTTAACGTTTTTCTCGAATATCTCCCGAACCGAACGTCGTAGACACTTGGAAACGTGCTCTGTCTGACATAATTCGACCACGCTGAACACGCCTGTCGTGGTTGTGAGTCTCTACGACCTTCCGTTCCAGAGATATACATTTTTTTATATAAAAAAGTTGCGTAACTTCGCAACCGAAAGTCGCACAGACTTGTCAGTGCCATCAGTGGAAAGAACGACCCCGAAAATGGGGGGGTACGTCAAGGTCTCATCGCTCTGTCATGTTCACACAAAGAGTTAATGAGGATGATCAAGGATGATCAATTTGATCATCGTGGTTATCATGCCCTTACCTAACCCTAACCCTAACCCCTAACCCTAACCCTAACCCTAACCCTAACCCTATTTCCAGATGAAGTTTTTATCCCCTTAACCTAACCCTAACCCTAACCCTAACCCATTTAACAGTTAAACAGTTCACTACTAGATGTTTCTGAAACATTAAACAATTAAACAGTTCACTACAGGATGTTTCTGAAACATTTAACAGTTAAACAGTTCACTACTAGATGTTTCTGAAACATTAAACAATTAAACACTTCACTACAGGATGTTTCTGAAACATTTAACAGTTAAACAGTTCACTACAGGATGTTTCTGAAACATTTAACAGTTAAACAGTTCACTACAGGATGTTTCTGAAACATTTAACAATTAAACAGTTCACTACAAGATGTTTCTGAAACATTTAACAGTTAAACAGTTCACTACAGGATGTTTCTGAAACATTTAACAATTAAACAGTTCACTACAAGATGTTTCTGAAACATTTAACGTTTTTCTCGAATATCTCCCGAACCGAACGTCGTAGACACTTGGAAACGTGCTCTGTCTGACATAATTCGACCACGCTGAACACGCCTGTCGTGGTTGTGAGTCTCTACGACCTTCCGTTCCAGAGATATACATTTTTTGATATAAAAAAGTTGCGTAACTTCGCAACCGAAAGTCGCACAGACTTGTCAGTGCCATCAGTGGAAAGAACGACCCCGAAAATGGGGGGGTACGTCAAGGTCTCATCGCTCTGTCATGTTCACACAAAGAGTTAATGAGGATGATCAAGGATGATCAATTTGATCATCGTGGTTATCATGCCCTTACCTAACCCTAACCCTAACCCTAACCCTAACCCTAACCCTAACCCCAACCATAACCCAAACCTAACCCTAACCCTAACCCTAACCCTAACCCTAACCCTATTTCCAGATGAAGTTTTTATCCCCTTAACCTAACCCTAACCCTAACCCTAACCCATTTAACAGTTAAACAGTTCACTACTAGATGTTTCTGAAACATTAAACAATTAAACAGTTCACTACAGGATGTTTCTGAAACATTTAACAGTTAAACAGTTCACTACTAGATGTTTCTGAAACATTAAACAATTAAACACTTCACTACAGGATGTTTCTGAAACATTTAACAGTTAAACAGTTCACTACAGGATGTTTCTGAAACATTTAACAGTTAAACAGTTCACTACAGGATGTTTCTGAAACATTTAACAGTTAAACAGTTCACTACAGGATGTTTCTGAAACATTTAACAATTAAACAGTTCACTACAAGATGTTTCTGAAACATTTAACAGTTAAACAGTTCACTACAGGATGTTTCTGAAACATTTAACAATTAAACAGTTCACTACAAGATGTTTCTGAAACATTTAACGTTTTTCTCGAATATCTCCCGAACCGAACGTCGTAGACACTTGGAAACGTGCTCTGTCTGACATAATTCGACCACGCTGAACACGCCTGTCGTGGTTGTGAGTCTCTACGACCTTTCGTTCCAGAGATATACATTTTTTTATATAAAAAAGTTGCGTAACTTCGCAACCGAAAGTCGCACAGACTTGTCAGTGCCATCAGTGGAAAGAACGACCCCGAAAATGGGGGGGTACGTCAAGGTCTCATCGCTCTGTCATGTTCACACAAAGAGTTAATGAGGATGATCAAGGATGATCAATTTGATCATCGTGGTTATCATGCCCTTACCTAGGCTTAACCCTAACCCTAACCCTAGCCGAACGTTTTTCTCGAATATCTCCCGAACCGAACGTCGTAGACACTTGGAAACGTGCTCTGTCTGACATAATTCGACCACGCTGAACACGCCTGTCGTGGTTGTGAGTCTCTACGACCTTCCGTTCCAGAGATATACATTTTTTGATATAAAAAAGTTGCGTAACTTCGCAACCGAAAGTCGCACAGACTTGTCAGTGCCATCAGTGGAAAGAACGACCCCGAAAATGGGGGGGTACGTCAAGGTCTCATCGCTCTGTCATGTTCACACAAAGAGTTAATGAGGATGATCAAGGATGATCAATTTGATCATCGTGGTTATCATGCCCTTACCTAAGCCTAACCCTAACCCTAACCCACAACTCCTCTGATGAAGCAGAAACTCTGCGAAACGTCAGGAACCACTCGACGGCACAGGACACCTTTCACTCTTTTTCTAGTCGTTTAAAGTACACCATTGTGTTTATTGTTGTTTTTTTATCTTGGTTTTAATTATTCTAATTTTAACCTATTAAAGCTAAATACCTTTTTAAATCGTCTGTGGAGGGCTCTACCAGGCTGCACTCTGGCCTAGCTTTCAGGCCTCCATTTTCTCCAAGCACATGGACTTCTGCACCTAACAAACATTTGCAGACTGTTTTTTGGAAAGCCTCTCCTCTAAGCTTCTCAGCAGGCCCACCGGGAACTCCTACCACATCTACCTTCCAGGAGATACACCAAGCCACTTTCAAGGCCTACCTCGGTACCCACCCAAAAGGACCAGCAACCCAGAGACTTCCACCTGCATTCCCTAGGTAAGAGCCCACACAATTTTGACGAATAACAAATGTTTTCATACAGGGGAAAGGATGTGCCCTCGAGTGGCAGAGGTAAGTCGGTACAGCTCTCACACACACACACTACACCACAACCACTCATGTCCCTCAACACACACCGCAGAACACAAGTCAACCACCCTACCACACATACAGCCACAACCATGGACACACAACATACATCCACACTCAATCACCCACCAGATCCACACACCAGAATGCTCAGCAAACAATATTTCAAAATCATACAGGCCATACACCACAAACACATAGCAGATACAGCCATTTCTACACAAACATTTCCACCTGGGATGATGAGGCAAGTTCACAAACTCTCAGCTTTCATAAAGCCATCCACACCCACTGAACATACACGCAGCCAAATTCAGGCCAATACCATCAACTGGATGCACACTAATATGATCATCCTACAACAACACTATCAGTCGACCATACATACCCTCACCAACACCACCCATAGCCCCCTGGCCCTCCAAATAGCCATTGGCTGGGCTAGGAAGCGCTATGGCCACAGATTAAGACAGGAAACCATACATTCACTACAACACACCTTCAACACACAACACACCTCCTCTCAACCCCCTCCCAAGTCTACCCTCAGGTCGGACAGCTCTCTGTCCCCGATCCCGGAGCTCTCAGATGAGGTGGACTTCCCACCCCTGCCGGCCCCGCACAGGCCCCCCCTTTCCCTTGGATCCCAACACATCACCCGACACCACCAGCAGGCTAACCGGGAACCCCTGCTCCCTACCCCACCACCAACTCGAGGACCCATTCCTGCACCCAACCAGCCCCCACCGGACCCACCACCGGACCCACCACAGGCCCCCCGCCCACAGAAGCAACTCACCATATCCTTCACCAAACGGACCCCTCCCTCCTCAGCACCTGCCCCTTCACTGCCCCGGACACCCCAACAGGTCCCCGGTCCGGTAGAAACCTCATCTCCACTTCCACAGCGGACCAAGAGGATTCCCAACCAGACCACCCAGGAGATCAGCCCCATCTACCCTGCCAACCACAAGGCCCCTAGCCTGGATACAATAACATCCCCCACCATTCACAGTAAGCACAACCTTGCAGTCATAACCATTGACACCATCTCTCCTCTCCCTCTCACACCCACAGGTGGTGCTGGTGACCGGACTGGCCTTGTCGGGCGGCGGGCCCCAATTGAGCAGCTGCAGGAGGCTACACCCATGATGACTGGGACTCCAAAGGCTAACACTGCCACTCTGAAAGCCCTATCTGAGCCCTCCACTCAGCACTCTTTTGGGGTCGCGCCGCTTGCCTTGGCCTCTCTGGAAGCCACCGCTACCTCAGAGCTGGAGTCCATCACCCTAGATCCCACCTACAACCCCTCCTTCGACCCCGACATAAGCTACTCCCCAGGCCCCTGTATACCCACCTGCCACAACACCAGACCCGACGATTGGACCATCACAACACAGGCGACATACTTGGTATTGGGCGACGGCCGCATCAGCAGATTCCCATCTCACTCCAAAACGGATCTACAACTCGACAGCTACCCCTCTGCCAACTTCCGGAAATTCTACCAGCTTTTTAGAAGGACAGCACCCAACCACAACACTTCATTCGTCATCCTCGCAGTTGGCCTTAATGACAGGATCCAGGACCCCAAGGTCGCTGTCAAACAACTGCAAATCATGATGAAAACTGCAACCAGCACCTTCCCTCGCGCCGATGTATATGTACCCCTCATCAACTTCTCCCCAAACCTCAGCCCCAAACACAAGAGCACCCTCACCCACATCAACAAGGTCATCAGCACTCTTCAACATATCCCTGCAATCCCACCCCAGGACTTCATAACGGAATCGGACAATCGCACCTGGACGCCCACCACAGCCAAGTTTATCCTTAGACAGTTGCGTCAGTACTTCCTGATTTAATCCCTAAACCTTAACCCTTACCCACCCCCTTATCCTAACCCTAACCCTACCTGAACCCAAACCACCTAACCTTACCCTGACCCTACCTTCTTACCCTAACCCTAACCCTAACCCCCTACTTGAACCCCAACCCCCTAACCTTACCCTGACCCTACCTTCTTACCCTAACCCTACCACCTTACCCTAACCCTAACCCCCTACTTGAACCCCAACCCCCTAACCTTGCCCTGACTCAACCATCTTACCCCACCCTCTTACCCTAACCCTAACCCTAACCCTGGGCCCTAACCACATCCTGGTCCTCCGCCTCATCTGGGAGTCGAACCCGGGTCTCCCGGGGCAGAGAGCTGCTCCAGCCACCTCACCCATCCATCACGACAGGAACAGGAACCAGCTCACACATTAAGCATCATACAGCCACACACACTTACATACAGATCTTTAGGCCAGTGCAAACAAACCTCCACCGGATCTATCAACCCCAACCATAACCTAACCCTAACCCTAACCCTAACCCTAACCCTATTTCCAGATGAAGTTTTTATCCCCTTAACCTAACCCTAACCCTAACCCTAACCCATTTAACAGTTAAACAGTTCACTACTAGATGTTTCTGAAACATTAAACAATTAAACAGTTCACTACAGGATGTTTCTGAAACATTTAACAGTTAAACAGTTCACTACTAGATGTTTCTGAAACATTAAACAATTAAACACTTCACTACAGGATGTTTCTGAAACATTTAACAGTTAAACAGTTCACTACAGGATGTTTCTGAAACATTTAACAGTTAAACAGTTCACTACAGGATGTTTCTGAAACATTTAACAGTTAAACAGTTCACTACAGGATGTTTCTGAAACATTTAACAATTAAACAGTTCACTACAAGATGTTTCTGAAACATTTAACAGTTAAACAGTTCACTACAGGATGTTTCTGAAACATTT
>NC_133805.1:17500-67500 GCF_043250625.1 Sebastes fasciatus
CTAACCCTAACCCTAACCCCTAACCCTAACCCTAACCCTAACCCTAACCCTATTTCCAGATGAAGTTTTTATCCCCTTAACCTAACCCTAACCCTAACCCTAACCCATTTAACAGTTAAACAGTTCACTACTAGATGTTTCTGAAACATTAAACAATTAAACAGTTCACTACAGGATGTTTCTGAAACATTTAACAGTTAAACAGTTCACTACTAGATGTTTCTGAAACATTAAACAATTAAACACTTCACTACAGGATGTTTCTGAAACATTTAACAGTTAAACAGTTCACTACAGGATGTTTCTGAAACATTTAACAGTTAAACAGTTCACTACAGGATGTTTCTGAAACATTTAACAATTAAACAGTTCACTACAAGATGTTTCTGAAACATTTAACAGTTAAACAGTTCACTACAGGATGTTTCTGAAACATTTAACAATTAAACAGTTCACTACAAGATGTTTCTGAAACATTTAACGTTTTTCTCGAATATCTCCCGAACCGAACGTCGTAGACACTTGGAAACGTGCTCTGTCTGACATAATTCGACCACGCTGAACACGCCTGTCGTGGTTGTGAGTCTCTACGACCTTCCGTTCCAGAGATATACATTTTTTGATATAAAAAAGTTGCGTAACTTCGCAACCGAAAGTCGCACAGACTTGTCAGTGCCATCAGTGGAAAGAACGACCCCGAAAATGGGGGGGTACGTCAAGGTCTCATCGCTCTGTCATGTTCACACAAAGAGTTAATGAGGATGATCAAGGATGATCAATTTGATCATCGTGGTTATCATGCCCTTACCTAACCCTAACCCTAACCCTAACCCTAACCCTAACCCTAACCCCAACCATAACCCAAACCTAACCCTAACCCTAACCCTAACCCTAACCCTAACCCTATTTCCAGATGAAGTTTTTATCCCCTTAACCTAACCCTAACCCTAACCCTAACCCATTTAACAGTTAAACAGTTCACTACTAGATGTTTCTGAAACATTAAACAATTAAACAGTTCACTACAGGATGTTTCTGAAACATTTAACAGTTAAACAGTTCACTACTAGATGTTTCTGAAACATTAAACAATTAAACACTTCACTACAGGATGTTTCTGAAACATTTAACAGTTAAACAGTTCACTACAGGATGTTTCTGAAACATTTAACAGTTAAACAGTTCACTACAGGATGTTTCTGAAACATTTAACAGTTAAACAGTTCACTACAGGATGTTTCTGAAACATTTAACAATTAAACAGTTCACTACAAGATGTTTCTGAAACATTTAACAGTTAAACAGTTCACTACAGGATGTTTCTGAAACATTTAACAATTAAACAGTTCACTACAAGATGTTTCTGAAACATTTAACGTTTTTCTCGAATATCTCCCGAACCGAACGTCGTAGACACTTGGAAACGTGCTCTGTCTGACATAATTCGACCACGCTGAACACGCCTGTCGTGGTTGTGAGTCTCTACGACCTTTCGTTCCAGAGATATACATTTTTTTATATAAAAAAGTTGCGTAACTTCGCAACCGAAAGTCGCACAGACTTGTCAGTGCCATCAGTGGAAAGAACGACCCCGAAAATGGGGGGGTACGTCAAGGTCTCATCGCTCTGTCATGTTCACACAAAGAGTTAATGAGGATGATCAAGGATGATCAATTTGATCATCGTGGTTATCATGCCCTTACCTAGGCTTAACCCTAACCCTAACCCTAGCCGAACGTTTTTCTCGAATATCTCCCGAACCGAACGTCGTAGACACTTGGAAACGTGCTCTGTCTGACATAATTCGACCACGCTGAACACGCCTGTCGTGGTTGTGAGTCTCTACGACCTTCCGTTCCAGAGATATACATTTTTTGATATAAAAAAGTTGCGTAACTTCGCAACCGAAAGTCGCACAGACTTGTCAGTGCCATCAGTGGAAAGAACGACCCCGAAAATGGGGGGGTACGTCAAGGTCTCATCGCTCTGTCATGTTCACACAAAGAGTTAATGAGGATGATCAAGGATGATCAATTTGATCATCGTGGTTATCATGCCCTTACCTAAGCCTAACCCTAACCCTAACCCACAACTCCTCTGATGAAGCAGAAACTCTGCGAAACGTCAGGAACCACTCGACGGCACAGGACACCTTTCACTCTTTTTCTAGTCGTTTAAAGTACACCATTGTGTTTATTGTTGTTTTTTTATCTTGGTTTTAATTATTCTAATTTTAACCTATTAAAGCTAAATACCTTTTTAAATCGTCTGTGGAGGGCTCTACCAGGCTGCACTCTGGCCTAGCTTTCAGGCCTCCATTTTCTCCAAGCACATGGACTTCTGCACCTAACAAACATTTGCAGACTGTTTTTTGGAAAGCCTCTCCTCTAAGCTTCTCAGCAGGCCCACCGGGAACTCCTACCACATCTACCTTCCAGGAGATACACCAAGCCACTTTCAAGGCCTACCTCGGTACCCACCCAAAAGGACCAGCAACCCAGAGACTTCCACCTGCATTCCCTAGGTAAGAGCCCACACAATTTTGACGAATAACAAATGTTTTCATACAGGGGAAAGGATGTGCCCTCGAGTGGCAGAGGTAAGTCGGTACAGCTCTCACACACACACACTACACCACAACCACTCATGTCCCTCAACACACACCGCAGAACACAAGTCAACCACCCTACCACACATACAGCCACAACCATGGACACACAACATACATCCACACTCAATCACCCACCAGATCCACACACCAGAATGCTCAGCAAACAATATTTCAAAATCATACAGGCCATACACCACAAACACATAGCAGATACAGCCATTTCTACACAAACATTTCCACCTGGGATGATGAGGCAAGTTCACAAACTCTCAGCTTTCATAAAGCCATCCACACCCACTGAACATACACGCAGCCAAATTCAGGCCAATACCATCAACTGGATGCACACTAATATGATCATCCTACAACAACACTATCAGTCGACCATACATACCCTCACCAACACCACCCATAGCCCCCTGGCCCTCCAAATAGCCATTGGCTGGGCTAGGAAGCGCTATGGCCACAGATTAAGACAGGAAACCATACATTCACTACAACACACCTTCAACACACAACACACCTCCTCTCAACCCCCTCCCAAGTCTACCCTCAGGTCGGACAGCTCTCTGTCCCCGATCCCGGAGCTCTCAGATGAGGTGGACTTCCCACCCCTGCCGGCCCCGCACAGGCCCCCCCTTTCCCTTGGATCCCAACACATCACCCGACACCACCAGCAGGCTAACCGGGAACCCCTGCTCCCTACCCCACCACCAACTCGAGGACCCATTCCTGCACCCAACCAGCCCCCACCGGACCCACCACCGGACCCACCACAGGCCCCCCGCCCACAGAAGCAACTCACCATATCCTTCACCAAACGGACCCCTCCCTCCTCAGCACCTGCCCCTTCACTGCCCCGGACACCCCAACAGGTCCCCGGTCCGGTAGAAACCTCATCTCCACTTCCACAGCGGACCAAGAGGATTCCCAACCAGACCACCCAGGAGATCAGCCCCATCTACCCTGCCAACCACAAGGCCCCTAGCCTGGATACAATAACATCCCCCACCATTCACAGTAAGCACAACCTTGCAGTCATAACCATTGACACCATCTCTCCTCTCCCTCTCACACCCACAGGTGGTGCTGGTGACCGGACTGGCCTTGTCGGGCGGCGGGCCCCAATTGAGCAGCTGCAGGAGGCTACACCCATGATGACTGGGACTCCAAAGGCTAACACTGCCACTCTGAAAGCCCTATCTGAGCCCTCCACTCAGCACTCTTTTGGGGTCGCGCCGCTTGCCTTGGCCTCTCTGGAAGCCACCGCTACCTCAGAGCTGGAGTCCATCACCCTAGATCCCACCTACAACCCCTCCTTCGACCCCGACATAAGCTACTCCCCAGGCCCCTGTATACCCACCTGCCACAACACCAGACCCGACGATTGGACCATCACAACACAGGCGACATACTTGGTATTGGGCGACGGCCGCATCAGCAGATTCCCATCTCACTCCAAAACGGATCTACAACTCGACAGCTACCCCTCTGCCAACTTCCGGAAATTCTACCAGCTTTTTAGAAGGACAGCACCCAACCACAACACTTCATTCGTCATCCTCGCAGTTGGCCTTAATGACAGGATCCAGGACCCCAAGGTCGCTGTCAAACAACTGCAAATCATGATGAAAACTGCAACCAGCACCTTCCCTCGCGCCGATGTATATGTACCCCTCATCAACTTCTCCCCAAACCTCAGCCCCAAACACAAGAGCACCCTCACCCACATCAACAAGGTCATCAGCACTCTTCAACATATCCCTGCAATCCCACCCCAGGACTTCATAACGGAATCGGACAATCGCACCTGGACGCCCACCACAGCCAAGTTTATCCTTAGACAGTTGCGTCAGTACTTCCTGATTTAATCCCTAAACCTTAACCCTTACCCACCCCCTTATCCTAACCCTAACCCTACCTGAACCCAAACCACCTAACCTTACCCTGACCCTACCTTCTTACCCTAACCCTAACCCTAACCCCCTACTTGAACCCCAACCCCCTAACCTTACCCTGACCCTACCTTCTTACCCTAACCCTGCCACCTTACCCTAACCCTAACCCCCTACTTGAACCCCAACCCCCTAACCTTGCCCTGACTCAACCATCTTACCCCACCCTCTTACCCTAACCCTAACCCTGGGCCCTAACCACATCCTGGTCCTCCGCCTCATCTGGGAGTCGAACCCGGGTCTCCCGGGGCAGAGAGCTGCTCCAGCCACCTCACCCATCCATCACGACAGGAACAGGAACCAGCTCACACATTAAGCATCATACAGCCACACACACTTACATACAGATCTTTAGGCCAGTGCAAACAAACCTCCACCGGATCTATCAAACCCAACCATAACCCAAACCTAACCCTAACCCTAACCCTAACTCTAACCCTAACCCTATTTCCAGATGAAGTTTTTATCCCCTTAACCTAACCCTAACCCTAACCCTAACCCATTTAACAGTTAAACAGTTCACTACTAGATGTTTCTGAAACATTAAACAATTAAACAGTTCACTACAGGATGTTTCTGAAACATTTAACAATTAAACAGTTCACTACAGGATGTTTCTGAAACATTTAACAGTTAAACAGTTCACTACTAGATGTTTCTGAAACATTAAACAATTAAACACTTCACTACAGGATGTTTCTGAAACATTTAACAGTTAAACAGTTCACTACAGGATGTTTCTGAAACATTTAACAGTTAAACAGTTCACTACAGGATGTTTCTGAAACATTTAACAATTAAACAGTTCACTACAAGATGTTTCTGAAACATTTAACAGTTAAACAGTTCACTACAGGATGTTTCTGAAACATTTAACAATTAAACAGTTCACTACAAGATGTTTCTGAAACATTTAACGTTTTTCTCGAATATCTCCCGAACCGAACGTCGTAGACACTTGGAAACGTGCTCTGTCTGACATAATTCGACCACGCTGAACACGCCTGTCGTGGTTGTGAGTCTCTACGACCTTCCGTTCCAGAGATATACATTTTTTGATATAAAAAAGTTGCGTAACTTCGCAACCGAAAGTCGCACAGACTTGTCAGTGCCATCAGTGGAAAGAACGACCCCAAAAATGGGGGGGGTACGTCAAGGTCTTATCGCTCTGTCATGTTCACACAAAGAGTTAATGAGGATGATCAAGGATGATCAATTTGATCATCGTGGTTATCATGCCCTTACCTAACCCTAACCCTAACCCTAACCCTAACCCTAACCCCTAACCCTAACCCTAACCCTAACCCTAACCCTAACCCCTAACCCTAACCCTAACCCTAACCCTAACCCTAACCCTAACCCGGGTCTCCCGGGGCAGAGAGCTGCTCCAGCCACCTCACCCATCCATCACGACAGGAACAGGAACCAGCTCACACATTAAGCATCATACAGCCACACACACTTACATACAGATCTTTAGGCCAGTGCAAACAAACCTCCACCGGATCTATCAACCCCAACCATAACCCAAACCTAACCCTAACCCTAACCCTAACCCTAACCCTAACCCTATTTCCAGATGAAGTTTTTATCCTCTTAACCTAACCCTAACCCATTTAACAGTTAAACAGTTCACTACTAGATGTTTCTGAAACATTAAACAATTAAACAGTTCACTACAGGATGTTTCTGAAACATTTAACAGTTAAACAGTTCACTACTAGATGTTTCTGAAACATTAAACAATTAAACACTTCACTACAGGATGTTTCTGAAACATTTAACAGTTAAACAGTTCACTACAGGATGTTTCTGAAACATTTAACAGTTAAACAGTTCACTACAGGATGTTTCTGAAACATTTAACAATTAAACAGTTCACTACAAGATGTTTCTGAAACATTTAACAGTTAAACAGTTCACTACAGGATGTTTCTGAAACATTTAACGTTTTTCTCGAATATCTCCCGAACCGAACGTCGTAGACACTTGGAAACGTGCTCTGTCTGACATAATTCGACCACGCTGAACACGCCTGTCGTGGTTGTGAGTCTCTACGACCTTCCGTTCCAGAGATATACATTTTTTTATATAAAAAAGTTGCGTAACTTCGCAACCGAAAGTCGCACAGACTTGTCAGTGCCATCAGTGGAAAGAACGACCCCGAAAATGGGGGGGTACGTCAAGGTCTCATCGCTCTGTCATGTTCACACAAAGAGTTAATGAGGATGATCAAGGATGATCAATTTGATCATCGTGGTTATCATGCCCTTACCTAAGCCTAACCCTAACCCTAACCCACAACTCCTCTGATGAAGCAGAAACTCTGCGAAACGTCAGGAACCACTCGACGGCACAGGACACCTTTCACTCTTTTTCTAGTCGTTTAAAGTACACCATTGTGTTTATTGTTGTTTTTTTATCTTGGTTTTAATTATTCTAATTTTAACCTATTAAAGCTAAATACCTTTTTAAATCGTCTGTGGAGGGCTCTACCAGGCTGCACTCTGGCCTAGCTTTCAGGCCTCCATTTTCTCCAAGCACATGGACTTCTGCACCTAACAAACATTTGCAGACTGTTTTTTGGAAAGCCTCTCCTCTAAGCTTCTCAGCAGGCCCACCGGGAACTCCTACCACATCTACCTTCCAGGAGATACACCAAGCCACTTTCAAGGCCTACCTCGGTACCCACCCAAAAGGACCAGCAACCCAGAGACTTCCACCTGCATTCCCTAGGTAAGAGCCCACACAATTTTGACGAATAACAAATGTTTTCATACAGGGGAAAGGATGTGCCCTCGAGTGGCAGAGGTAAGTCGGTACAGCTCTCACACACACACACTACACCACAACCACTCATGTCCCTCAACACACACCGCAGAACACAAGTCAACCACCCTACCACACATACAGCCACAACCATGGACACACAACATACATCCACACTCAATCACCCACCAGATCCACACACCAGAATGCTCAGCAAACAATATTTCAAAATCATACAGGCCATACACCACAAACACATAGCAGATACAGCCATTTCTACACAAACATTTCCACCTGGGATGATGAGGCAAGTTCACAAACTCTCAGCTTTCATAAAGCCATCCACACCCACTGAACATACACGCAGCCAAATTCAGGCCAATACCATCAACTGGATGCACACTAATATGATCATCCTACAACAACACTATCAGTCGACCATACATACCCTCACCAACACCACCCATAGCCCCCTGGCCCTCCAAATAGCCATTGGCTGGGCTAGGAAGCGCTATGGCCACAGATTAAGACAGGAAACCATACATTCACTACAACACACCTTCAACACACAACACACCTCCTCTCAACCCCCTCCCAAGTCTACCCTCAGGTCGGACAGCTCTCTGTCCCCGATCCCGGAGCTCTCAGATGAGGTGGACTTCCCACCCCTGCCGGCCCCGCACAGGCCCCCCCTTTCCCTTGGATCCCAACACATCACCCGACACCACCAGCAGGCTAACCGGGAACCCCTGCTCCCTACCCCACCACCAACTCGAGGACCCATTCCTGCACCCAACCAGCCCCCACCGGACCCACCACCGGACCCACCACAGGCCCCCCGCCCACAGAAGCAACTCACCATATCCTTCACCAAACGGACCCCTCCCTCCTCAGCACCTGCCCCTTCACTGCCCCGGACACCCCAACAGGTCCCCGGTCCGGTAGAAACCTCATCTCCACTTCCACAGCGGACCAAGAGGATTCCCAACCAGACCACCCAGGAGATCAGCCCCATCTACCCTGCCAACCACAAGGCCCCTAGCCTGGATACAATAACATCCCCCACCATTCACAGTAAGCACAACCTTGCAGTCATAACCATTGACACCATCTCTCCTCTCCCTCTCACACCCACAGGTGGTGCTGGTGACCGGACTGGCCTTGTCGGGCGGCGGGCCCCAATTGAGCAGCTGCAGGAGGCTACACCCATGATGACTGGGACTCCAAAGGCTAACACTGCCACTCTGAAAGCCCTATCTGAGCCCTCCACTCAGCACTCTTTTGGGGTCGCGCCGCTTGCCTTGGCCTCTCTGGAAGCCACCGCTACCTCAGAGCTGGAGTCCATCACCCTAGATCCCACCTACAACCCCTCCTTCGACCCCGACATAAGCTACTCCCCAGGCCCCTGTATACCCACCTGCCACAACACCAGACCCGACGATTGGACCATCACAACACAGGCGACATACTTGGTATTGGGCGACGGCCGCATCAGCAGATTCCCATCTCACTCCAAAACGGATCTACAACTCGACAGCTACCCCTCTGCCAACTTCCGGAAATTCTACCAGCTTTTTAGAAGGACAGCACCCAACCACAACACTTCATTCGTCATCCTCGCAGTTGGCCTTAATGACAGGATCCAGGACCCCAAGGTCGCTGTCAAACAACTGCAAATCATGATGAAAACTGCAACCAGCACCTTCCCTCGCGCCGATGTATATGTACCCCTCATCAACTTCTCCCCAAACCTCAGCCCCAAACACAAGAGCACCCTCACCCACATCAACAAGGTCATCAGCACTCTTCAACATATCCCTGCAATCCCACCCCAGGACTTCATAACGGAATCGGACAATCGCACCTGGACGCCCACCACAGCCAAGTTTATCCTTAGACAGTTGCGTCAGTACTTCCTGATTTAATCCCTAAACCTTAACCCTTACCCACCCCCTTATCCTAACCCTAACCCTACCTGAACCCAAACCACCTAACCTTACCCTGACCCTACCTTCTTACCCTAACCCTAACCCTAACCCCCTACTTGAACCCCAACCCCCTAACCTTACCCTGACCCTACCTTCTTACCCTAACCCTGCCACCTTACCCTAACCCTAACCCCCTACTTGAACCCCAACCCCCTAACCTTGCCCTGACTCAACCATCTTACCCCACCCTCTTACCCTAACCCTAACCCTGGGCCCTAACCACATCCTGGTCCTCCGCCTCATCTGGGAGTCGAACCCGGGTCTCCCGGGGCAGAGAGCTGCTCCAGCCACCTCACCCATCCATCACGACAGGAACAGGAACCAGCTCACACATTAAGCATCATACAGCCACACACACTTACATACAGATCTTTAGGCCAGTGCAAACAAACCTCCACCGGATCTATCAAACCCAACCATAACCCAAACCTAACCCTAACCCTAACCCTAACTCTAACCCTAACCCTATTTCCAGATGAAGTTTTTATCCCCTTAACCTAACCCTAACCCTAACCCTAACCCATTTAACAGTTAAACAGTTCACTACTAGATGTTTCTGAAACATTAAACAATTAAACAGTTCACTACAGGATGTTTCTGAAACATTTAACAATTAAACAGTTCACTACAGGATGTTTCTGAAACATTTAACAGTTAAACAGTTCACTACTAGATGTTTCTGAAACATTAAACAATTAAACACTTCACTACAGGATGTTTCTGAAACATTTAACAGTTAAACAGTTCACTACAGGATGTTTCTGAAACATTTAACAGTTAAACAGTTCACTACAGGATGTTTCTGAAACATTTAACAGTTAAACAGTTCACTACAGGATGTTTCTGAAACATTTAACAATTAAACAGTTCACTACAAGATGTTTCTGAAACATTTAACAGTTAAACAGTTCACTACAGGATGTTTCTGAAACATTTAACAATTAAACAGTTCACTACAAGATGTTTCTGAAACATTTAACGTTTTTCTCGAATATCTCCCGAACCGAACGTCGTAGACACTTGGAAACGTGCTCTGTCTGACATAATTCGACCACGCTGAACACGCCTGTCGTGGTTGTGAGTCTCTACGACCTTCCGTTCCAGAGATATACATTTTTTGATATAAAAAAGTTGCGTAACTTCGCAACCGAAAGTCGCACAGACTTGTCAGTGCCATCAGTGGAAAGAACGACCCCGAAAATGGGGGGGTACGTCAAGGTCTCATCGCTCTGTCATGTTCACACAAAGAGTTAATGAGGATGATCAAGGATGATCAATTTGATCATCGTGGTTATCATGCCCTTACCTAACCCTAACCCTAACCCTAACCCTAACCCTAACCCTAACCCCTAACCCTAACCCTAACCCTAACCCTAACCCCTAACCCTAACCCTAACCCTAACCCTAACCCTAACCCTAACCCTAACCCCCTACTTGAACCCCAACCCCCTAACCTTACCCTGACCCTACCTTCTTACCCTAACCCTACCACCTTACCCTAACCCTAACCCCCTACTTGAACCCCAACCCCCTAACCTTGCCCTGACTCAACCATCTTACCCCACCCTCTTACCCTAACCCTAACCCTGGGCCCTAACCACATCCTGGTCCTCCGCCTCATCTGGGAGTCGAACCCGGGTCTCCCGGGGCAGAGAGCTGCTCCAGCCACCTCACCCATCCATCACGACAGGAACAGGAACCAGCTCACACATTAAGCATCATACAGCCACACACACTTACATACAGATCTTTAGGCCAGTGCAAACAAACCTCCACCGGATCTATCAACCCCAACCATAACCCAAACCTAACCCTAACCCTAACCCTAACCCTAACCCTAACCCTATTTCCAGATGAAGTTTTTATCCCCTTAACCTAACCCTAACCCTAACCCTAACCCATTTAACAGTTAAACAGTTCACTACTAGATGTTTCTGAAACATTAAACAATTAAACAGTTCACTACAGGATGTTTCTGAAACATTAAACAGTTAAACAGTTCACTACAGGATGTTTCTGAAACATTTAACAGTTAAACAGTTCACTACAAGATGTTTCTGAAACATTTAACAGTTAAACAGTTCACTACAGGATGTTTCTGAAACATTTAACAATTAAACAGTTCACTACAAGATGTTTCTGAAACATTTAACGTTTTTCTCGAATATCTCCCGAACCGAACGTCGTAGACACTTGGAAACGTGCTCTGTCTGACATAATTCGACCACGCTGAACACGCCTGTCGTGGTTGTGAGTCTCTACGACCTTCCGTTCCAGAGATATACATTTTTTGATATAAAAAAGTTGCGTAACTTCGCAACCGAAAGTCGCACAGACTTGTCAGTGCCATCAGTGGAAAGAACGACCCCGAAAATGGGGGGGTACGTCAAGGTGTCATCGCTCTGTCATGTTCACACAAAGAGTTAATGAGGATGATCAAGGATGATCAATTTGATCATCGTGGTTATCATGCCCTTACCTAACCCTAACCCTAACCCTAACCCTAACCCTAACCCTAACCCTAACCCTAACCCTAACCCTAACCCTAACCCGGGTCTCCCGGGGCAGAGAGCTGCTCCAGCCACCTCACCCATCCATCACGACAGGAACAGGAACCAGCTCACACATTAAGCATCATACAGCCACACACACTTACATACAGATCTTTAGGCCAGTGCAAACAAACCTCCACCGGATCTATCAACCCCAACCATAACCCAAACCTAACCCTAACCCTAACCCTAACCCTAACCCTAACCCTATTTCCAGATGAAGTTTTTATCCTCTTAACCTAACCCTAACCCTAACCCTAACCCATTTAACAGTTAAACAGTTCACTACTAGATGTTTCTGAAACATTAAACAATTAAACAGTTCACTACAGGATGTTTCTGAAACATTTAACAGTTAAACAGTTCACTACTAGATGTTTCTGAAACATTAAACAATTAAACACTTCACTACAGGATGTTTCTGAAACATTTAACAGTTAAACAGTTCACTACAAGATGTTTCTGAAACATTTAACAGTTAAACAGTTCACTACAGGATGTTTCTGAAACATTTAACAATTAAACAGTTCACTACAAGATGTTTCTGAAACATTTAACAGTTAAACAGTTCACTACAGGATGTTTCTGAAACATTTAACAATTAAACAGTTCACTACAAGATGTTTCTGAAACATTTAACGTTTTTCTCGAATATCTCCCGAACCGAACGTCGTAGACACTTGGAAACGTGCTCTGTCTGACATAATTCGACCACGCTGAACACGCCTGTCGTGGTTGTGAGTCTCTACGACCTTCCGTTCCAGAGATATACATTTTTTTATATAAAAAAGTTGCGTAACTTCGCAACCGAAAGTCGCACAGACTTGTCAGTGCCATCAGTGGAAAGAACGACCCCGAAAATGGGGGGGTACGTCAAGGTCTCATCGCTCTGTCATGTTCACACAAAGAGTTAATGAGGATGATCAAGGATGATCAATTTGATCATCGTGGTTATCATGCCCTTACCTAAGCCTAACCCTAACCCTAACCCACAACTCCTCTGATGAAGCAGAAACTCTGCGAAACGTCAGGAACCACTCGACGGCACAGGACACCTTTCACTCTTTTTCTAGTCGTTTAAAGTACACCATTGTGTTTATTGTTGTTTTTTTATCTTGGTTTTAATTATTCTAATTTTAACCTATTAAAGCTAAATACCTTTTTAAATCGTCTGTGGAGGGCTCTACCAGGCTGCACTCTGGCCTAGCTTTCAGGCCTCCATTTTCTCCAAGCACATGGACTTCTGCACCTAACAAACATTTGCAGACTGTTTTTTGGAAAGCCTCTCCTCTAAGCTTCTCAGCAGGCCCACCGGGAACTCCTACCACATCTACCTTCCAGGAGATACACCAAGCCACTTTCAAGGCCTACCTCGGTACCCACCCAAAAGGACCAGCAACCCAGAGACTTCCACCTGCATTCCCTAGGTAAGAGCCCACACAATTTTGACGAATAACAAATGTTTTCATACAGGGGAAAGGATGTGCCCTCGAGTGGCAGAGGTAAGTCGGTACAGCTCTCACACACACACACTACACCACAACCACTCATGTCCCTCAACACACACCGCAGAACACAAGTCAACCACCCTACCACACATACAGCCACAACCATGGACACACAACATACATCCACACTCAATCACCCACCAGATCCACACACCAGAATGCTCAGCAAACAATATTTCAAAATCATACAGGCCATACACCACAAACACATAGCAGATACAGCCATTTCTACACAAACATTTCCACCTGGGATGATGAGGCAAGTTCACAAACTCTCAGCTTTCATAAAGCCATCCACACCCACTGAACATACACGCAGCCAAATTCAGGCCAATACCATCAACTGGATGCACACTAATATGATCATCCTACAACAACACTATCAGTCGACCATACATACCCTCACCAACACCACCCATAGCCCCCTGGCCCTCCAAATAGCCATTGGCTGGGCTAGGAAGCGCTATGGCCACAGATTAAGACAGGAAACCATACATTCACTACAACACACCTTCAACACACAACACACCTCCTCTCAACCCCCTCCCAAGTCTACCCTCAGGTCGGACAGCTCTCTGTCCCCGATCCCGGAGCTCTCAGATGAGGTGGACTTCCCACCCCTGCCGGCCCCGCACAGGCCCCCCCTTTCCCTTGGATCCCAACACATCACCCGACACCACCAGCAGGCTAACCGGGAACCCCTGCTCCCTACCCCACCACCAACTCGAGGACCCATTCCTGCACCCAACCAGCCCCCACCGGACCCACCACCGGACCCACCACAGGCCCCCCGCCCACAGAAGCAACTCACCATATCCTTCACCAAACGGACCCCTCCCTCCTCAGCACCTGCCCCTTCACTGCCCCGGACACCCCAACAGGTCCCCGGTCCGGTAGAAACCTCATCTCCACTTCCACAGCGGACCAAGAGGATTCCCAACCAGACCACCCAGGAGATCAGCCCCATCTACCCTGCCAACCACAAGGCCCCTAGCCTGGATACAATAACATCCCCCACCATTCACAGTAAGCACAACCTTGCAGTCATAACCATTGACACCATCTCTCCTCTCCCTCTCACACCCACAGGTGGTGCTGGTGACCGGACTGGCCTTGTCGGGCGGCGGGCCCCAATTGAGCAGCTGCAGGAGGCTACACCCATGATGACTGGGACTCCAAAGGCTAACACTGCCACTCTGAAAGCCCTATCTGAGCCCTCCACTCAGCACTCTTTTGGGGTCGCGCCGCTTGCCTTGGCCTCTCTGGAAGCCACCGCTACCTCAGAGCTGGAGTCCATCACCCTAGATCCCACCTACAACCCCTCCTTCGACCCCGACATAAGCTACTCCCCAGGCCCCTGTATACCCACCTGCCACAACACCAGACCCGACGATTGGACCATCACAACACAGGCGACATACTTGGTATTGGGCGACGGCCGCATCAGCAGATTCCCATCTCACTCCAAAACGGATCTACAACTCGACAGCTACCCCTCTGCCAACTTCCGGAAATTCTACCAGCTTTTTAGAAGGACAGCACCCAACCACAACACTTCATTCGTCATCCTCGCAGTTGGCCTTAATGACAGGATCCAGGACCCCAAGGTCGCTGTCAAACAACTGCAAATCATGATGAAAACTGCAACCAGCACCTTCCCTCGCGCCGATGTATATGTACCCCTCATCAACTTCTCCCCAAACCTCAGCCCCAAACACAAGAGCACCCTCACCCACATCAACAAGGTCATCAGCACTCTTCAACATATCCCTGCAATCCCACCCCAGGACTTCATAACGGAATCGGACAATCGCACCTGGACGCCCACCACAGCCAAGTTTATCCTTAGACAGTTGCGTCAGTACTTCCTGATTTAATCCCTAAACCTTAACCCTTACCCACCCCCTTATCCTAACCCTAACCCTACCTGAACCCAAACCACCTAACCTTACCCTGACCCTACCTTCTTACCCTAACCCTAACCCTAACCCCCTACTTGAACCCCAACCCCCTAACCTTACCCTGACCCTACCTTCTTACCCTAACCCTGCCACCTTACCCTAACCCTAACCCCCTACTTGAACCCCAACCCCCTAACCTTGCCCTGACTCAACCATCTTACCCCACCCTCTTACCCTAACCCTAACCCTGGGCCCTAACCACATCCTGGTCCTCCGCCTCATCTGGGAGTCGAACCCGGGTCTCCCGGGGCAGAGAGCTGCTCCAGCCACCTCACCCATCCATCACGACAGGAACAGGAACCAGCTCACACATTAAGCATCATACAGCCACACACACTTACATACAGATCTTTAGGCCAGTGCAAACAAACCTCCACCGGATCTATCAAACCCAACCATAACCCAAACCTAACCCTAACCCTAACCCTAACTCTAACCCTAACCCTATTTCCAGATGAAGTTTTTATCCCCTTAACCTAACCCTAACCCTAACCCTAACCCATTTAACAGTTAAACAGTTCACTACTAGATGTTTCTGAAACATTAAACAATTAAACAGTTCACTACAGGATGTTTCTGAAACATTTAACAATTAAACAGTTCACTACAGGATGTTTCTGAAACATTTAACAGTTAAACAGTTCACTACTAGATGTTTCTGAAACATTAAACAATTAAACACTTCACTACAGGATGTTTCTGAAACATTTAACAGTTAAACAGTTCACTACAGGATGTTTCTGAAACATTTAACAGTTAAACAGTTCACTACAGGATGTTTCTGAAACATTTAACAATTAAACAGTTCACTACAAGATGTTTCTGAAACATTTAACAGTTAAACAGTTCACTACAGGATGTTTCTGAAACATTTAACAATTAAACAGTTCACTACAAGATGTTTCTGAAACATTTAACGTTTTTCTCGAATATCTCCCGAACCGAACGTCGTAGACACTTGGAAACGTGCTCTGTCTGACATAATTCGACCACGCTGAACACGCCTGTCGTGGTTGTGAGTCTCTACGACCTTCCGTTCCAGAGATATACATTTTTTGATATAAAAAAGTTGCGTAACTTCGCAACCGAAAGTCGCACAGACTTGTCAGTGCCATCAGTGGAAAGAACGACCCCAAAAATGGGGGGGGTACGTCAAGGTCTTATCGCTCTGTCATGTTCACACAAAGAGTTAATGAGGATGATCAAGGATGATCAATTTGATCATCGTGGTTATCATGCCCTTACCTAACCCTAACCCTAACCCTAACCCTAACCCTAACCCCTAACCCTAACCCTAACCCTAACCCTAACCCTAACCCCTAACCCTAACCCTAACCCTAACCCTAACCCTAACCCTAACCCGGGTCTCCCGGGGCAGAGAGCTGCTCCAGCCACCTCACCCATCCATCACGACAGGAACAGGAACCAGCTCACACATTAAGCATCATACAGCCACACACACTTACATACAGATCTTTAGGCCAGTGCAAACAAACCTCCACCGGATCTATCAACCCCAACCATAACCCAAACCTAACCCTAACCCTAACCCTAACCCTAACCCTAACCCTATTTCCAGATGAAGTTTTTATCCTCTTAACCTAACCCTAACCCATTTAACAGTTAAACAGTTCACTACTAGATGTTTCTGAAACATTAAACAATTAAACAGTTCACTACAGGATGTTTCTGAAACATTTAACAGTTAAACAGTTCACTACTAGATGTTTCTGAAACATTAAACAATTAAACACTTCACTACAGGATGTTTCTGAAACATTTAACAGTTAAACAGTTCACTACAGGATGTTTCTGAAACATTTAACAGTTAAACAGTTCACTACAGGATGTTTCTGAAACATTTAACAATTAAACAGTTCACTACAAGATGTTTCTGAAACATTTAACAGTTAAACAGTTCACTACAGGATGTTTCTGAAACATTTAACGTTTTTCTCGAATATCTCCCGAACCGAACGTCGTAGACACTTGGAAACGTGCTCTGTCTGACATAATTCGACCACGCTGAACACGCCTGTCGTGGTTGTGAGTCTCTACGACCTTCCGTTCCAGAGATATACATTTTTTTATATAAAAAAGTTGCGTAACTTCGCAACCGAAAGTCGCACAGACTTGTCAGTGCCATCAGTGGAAAGAACGACCCCGAAAATGGGGGGGTACGTCAAGGTCTCATCGCTCTGTCATGTTCACACAAAGAGTTAATGAGGATGATCAAGGATGATCAATTTGATCATCGTGGTTATCATGCCCTTACCTAAGCCTAACCCTAACCCTAACCCACAACTCCTCTGATGAAGCAGAAACTCTGCGAAACGTCAGGAACCACTCGACGGCACAGGACACCTTTCACTCTTTTTCTAGTCGTTTAAAGTACACCATTGTGTTTATTGTTGTTTTTTTATCTTGGTTTTAATTATTCTAATTTTAACCTATTAAAGCTAAATACCTTTTTAAATCGTCTGTGGAGGGCTCTACCAGGCTGCACTCTGGCCTAGCTTTCAGGCCTCCATTTTCTCCAAGCACATGGACTTCTGCACCTAACAAACATTTGCAGACTGTTTTTTGGAAAGCCTCTCCTCTAAGCTTCTCAGCAGGCCCACCGGGAACTCCTACCACATCTACCTTCCAGGAGATACACCAAGCCACTTTCAAGGCCTACCTCGGTACCCACCCAAAAGGACCAGCAACCCAGAGACTTCCACCTGCATTCCCTAGGTAAGAGCCCACACAATTTTGACGAATAACAAATGTTTTCATACAGGGGAAAGGATGTGCCCTCGAGTGGCAGAGGTAAGTCGGTACAGCTCTCACACACACACACTACACCACAACCACTCATGTCCCTCAACACACACCGCAGAACACAAGTCAACCACCCTACCACACATACAGCCACAACCATGGACACACAACATACATCCACACTCAATCACCCACCAGATCCACACACCAGAATGCTCAGCAAACAATATTTCAAAATCATACAGGCCATACACCACAAACACATAGCAGATACAGCCATTTCTACACAAACATTTCCACCTGGGATGATGAGGCAAGTTCACAAACTCTCAGCTTTCATAAAGCCATCCACACCCACTGAACATACACGCAGCCAAATTCAGGCCAATACCATCAACTGGATGCACACTAATATGATCATCCTACAACAACACTATCAGTCGACCATACATACCCTCACCAACACCACCCATAGCCCCCTGGCCCTCCAAATAGCCATTGGCTGGGCTAGGAAGCGCTATGGCCACAGATTAAGACAGGAAACCATACATTCACTACAACACACCTTCAACACACAACACACCTCCTCTCAACCCCCTCCCAAGTCTACCCTCAGGTCGGACAGCTCTCTGTCCCCGATCCCGGAGCTCTCAGATGAGGTGGACTTCCCACCCCTGCCGGCCCCGCACAGGCCCCCCCTTTCCCTTGGATCCCAACACATCACCCGACACCACCAGCAGGCTAACCGGGAACCCCTGCTCCCTACCCCACCACCAACTCGAGGACCCATTCCTGCACCCAACCAGCCCCCACCGGACCCACCACCGGACCCACCACAGGCCCCCCGCCCACAGAAGCAACTCACCATATCCTTCACCAAACGGACCCCTCCCTCCTCAGCACCTGCCCCTTCACTGCCCCGGACACCCCAACAGGTCCCCGGTCCGGTAGAAACCTCATCTCCACTTCCACAGCGGACCAAGAGGATTCCCAACCAGACCACCCAGGAGATCAGCCCCATCTACCCTGCCAACCACAAGGCCCCTAGCCTGGATACAATAACATCCCCCACCATTCACAGTAAGCACAACCTTGCAGTCATAACCATTGACACCATCTCTCCTCTCCCTCTCACACCCACAGGTGGTGCTGGTGACCGGACTGGCCTTGTCGGGCGGCGGGCCCCAATTGAGCAGCTGCAGGAGGCTACACCCATGATGACTGGGACTCCAAAGGCTAACACTGCCACTCTGAAAGCCCTATCTGAGCCCTCCACTCAGCACTCTTTTGGGGTCGCGCCGCTTGCCTTGGCCTCTCTGGAAGCCACCGCTACCTCAGAGCTGGAGTCCATCACCCTAGATCCCACCTACAACCCCTCCTTCGACCCCGACATAAGCTACTCCCCAGGCCCCTGTATACCCACCTGCCACAACACCAGACCCGACGATTGGACCATCACAACACAGGCGACATACTTGGTATTGGGCGACGGCCGCATCAGCAGATTCCCATCTCACTCCAAAACGGATCTACAACTCGACAGCTACCCCTCTGCCAACTTCCGGAAATTCTACCAGCTTTTTAGAAGGACAGCACCCAACCACAACACTTCATTCGTCATCCTCGCAGTTGGCCTTAATGACAGGATCCAGGACCCCAAGGTCGCTGTCAAACAACTGCAAATCATGATGAAAACTGCAACCAGCACCTTCCCTCGCGCCGATGTATATGTACCCCTCATCAACTTCTCCCCAAACCTCAGCCCCAAACACAAGAGCACCCTCACCCACATCAACAAGGTCATCAGCACTCTTCAACATATCCCTGCAATCCCACCCCAGGACTTCATAACGGAATCGGACAATCGCACCTGGACGCCCACCACAGCCAAGTTTATCCTTAGACAGTTGCGTCAGTACTTCCTGATTTAATCCCTAAACCTTAACCCTTACCCACCCCCTTATCCTAACCCTAACCCTACCTGAACCCAAACCACCTAACCTTACCCTGACCCTACCTTCTTACCCTAACCCTAACCCTAACCCCCTACTTGAACCCCAACCCCCTAACCTTACCCTGACCCTACCTTCTTACCCTAACCCTGCCACCTTACCCTAACCCTAACCCCCTACTTGAACCCCAACCCCCTAACCTTGCCCTGACTCAACCATCTTACCCCACCCTCTTACCCTAACCCTAACCCTGGGCCCTAACCACATCCTGGTCCTCCGCCTCATCTGGGAGTCGAACCCGGGTCTCCCGGGGCAGAGAGCTGCTCCAGCCACCTCACCCATCCATCACGACAGGAACAGGAACCAGCTCACACATTAAGCATCATACAGCCACACACACTTACATACAGATCTTTAGGCCAGTGCAAACAAACCTCCACCGGATCTATCAAACCCAACCATAACCCAAACCTAACCCTAACCCTAACCCTAACTCTAACCCTAACCCTATTTCCAGATGAAGTTTTTATCCCCTTAACCTAACCCTAACCCTAACCCTAACCCATTTAACAGTTAAACAGTTCACTACTAGATGTTTCTGAAACATTAAACAATTAAACAGTTCACTACAGGATGTTTCTGAAACATTTAACAATTAAACAGTTCACTACAGGATGTTTCTGAAACATTTAACAGTTAAACAGTTCACTACTAGATGTTTCTGAAACATTAAACAATTAAACACTTCACTACAGGATGTTTCTGAAACATTTAACAGTTAAACAGTTCACTACAGGATGTTTCTGAAACATTTAACAGTTAAACAGTTCACTACAGGATGTTTCTGAAACATTTAACAGTTAAACAGTTCACTACAGGATGTTTCTGAAACATTTAACAATTAAACAGTTCACTACAAGATGTTTCTGAAACATTTAACAGTTAAACAGTTCACTACAGGATGTTTCTGAAACATTTAACAATTAAACAGTTCACTACAAGATGTTTCTGAAACATTTAACGTTTTTCTCGAATATCTCCCGAACCGAACGTCGTAGACACTTGGAAACGTGCTCTGTCTGACATAATTCGACCACGCTGAACACGCCTGTCGTGGTTGTGAGTCTCTACGACCTTCCGTTCCAGAGATATACATTTTTTGATATAAAAAAGTTGCGTAACTTCGCAACCGAAAGTCGCACAGACTTGTCAGTGCCATCAGTGGAAAGAACGACCCCAAAAATGGGGGGGGTACGTCAAGGTCTTATCGCTCTGTCATGTTCACACAAAGAGTTAATGAGGATGATCAAGGATGATCAATTTGATCATCGTGGTTATCATGCCCTTACCTAACCCTAACCCTAACCCTAACCCTAACCCTAACCCAGTGCAAACAAACCTCCACCGGATCTATCAACCCCAACCATAACCCAAACCTAACCCTAACCCTAACCCTAACCCTAACCCTATTTCCAGATGAAGTTTTTATCCCCTTAACCTAACCCTAACCCTAACCCTAACCCATTTAACAGTTAAACAGTTCACTACTAGATGTTTCTGAAACATTAAACAATTAAACAGTTCACTACAGGATGTTTCTGAAACATTTAACAGTTAAACAGTTCACTACTAGATGTTTCTGAAACATTAAACAATTAAACACTTCACTACAGGATGTTTCTGAAACATTTAACAGTTAAACAGTTCACTACTAGATGTTTCTGAAACATTAAACAATTAAACACTTCACTACAGGATGTTTCTGAAACATTTAACAGTTAAACAGTTCACTACAGGATGTTTCTGAAACATTTAACAGTTAAACAGTTCACTACAGGATGTTTCTGAAACATTTAACAGTTAAACAGTTCACTACAGGATGTTTCTGAAACATTTAACAATTAAACAGTTCACTACAAGATGTTTCTGAAACATTTAACAGTTAAACAGTTCACTACAGGATGTTTCTGAAACATTTAACAATTAAACAGTTCACTACAAGATGTTTCTGAAACATTTAACGTTTTTCTCGAATATCTCCCGAACCGAACGTCGTAGACACTTGGAAACGTGCTCTGTCTGACATAATTCGACCACGCTGAACACGCCTGTCGTGGTTGTGAGTCTCTACGACCTTCCGTTCCAGAGATATACATTTTTTGATATAAAAAAGTTGCGTAACTTCGCAACCGAAAGTCGCACAGACTTGTCAGTGCCATCAGTGGAAAGAACGACCCCGAAAATGGGGGGGTACGTCAAGGTCTCATCGCTCTGTCATGTTCACACAAAGAGTTAATGAGGATGATCAAGGATGATCAATTTGATCATCGTGGTTATCATGCCCTTACCTAACCCTAACCCTAACCCTAACCCTAACCCTAACCCTACCACCTTACCCTAACCCTAACCCTAACCCTACCACCTTACCCTAACCCTAACCCCCTACTTGAACCCCAACCCCCTAACCTTGCCCTGACTCAACCATCTTACCCCACCCTCTTACCCTAACCCTAACCCTGGGCCCTAACCACATCCTGGTCCTCCGCCTCATCTGGGAGTCGAACCCGGGTCTCCCGGGGCAGAGAGCTGCTCCAGCCACCTCACCCATCCATCACGACAGGAACAGGAACCAGCTCACACATTAAGCATCATACAGCCACACACACTTACATACAGATCTTTAGGCCAGTGCAAACAAACCTCCACCGGATCTATCAACCCCAACCATAACCCAAACCTAACCCTAACCCTAACCCTAACCCTAACCCTAACCCTAACCCTATTTCCAGATGAAGTTTTTATCCCCTTAACCTAACCCTAACCCTAACCCTAACCCTAACCCATTTAACAGTTAAACAGTTCACTACTAGATGTTTCTGAAACATTAAACAATTAAACAGTTCACTACAGGATGTTTCTGAAACATTAAACAGTTAAACAGTTCACTACAGGATGTTTCTGAAACATTTAACAGTTAAACAGTTCACTACAAGATGTTTCTGAAACATTTAACAGTTAAACAGTTCACTACAGGATGTTTCTGAAACATTTAACAATTAAACAGTTCACTACAAGATGTTTCTGAAACATTTAACGTTTTTCTCGAATATCTCCCGAACCGAACGTCGTAGACACTTGGAAACGTGCTCTGTCTGACATAATTCGACCACGCTGAACACGCCTGTCGTGGTTGTGAGTCTCTACGACCTTCCGTTCCAGAGATATACATTTTTTGATATAAAAAAGTTGCGTAACTTCGCAACCGAAAGTCGCACAGACTTGTCAGTGCCATCAGTGGAAAGAACGACCCCGAAAATGGGGGGGTACGTCAAGGTGTCATCGCTCTGTCATGTTCACACAAAGAGTTAATGAGGATGATCAAGGATGATCAATTTGATCATCGTGGTTATCATGCCCTTACCTAACCCTAACCCTAACCCTAACCCTAACCCTAACCCTAACCCCTAACCCTAACCCTAACCCTAACCCTAACCCTAACCCCCTACTTGAACCCCAACCCCCTAACCTTACCCTGACCCTACCTTCTTACCCTAACCCTACCACCTTACCCTAACCCTAACCCCCTACTTGAACCCCAACCCCCTAACCTTGCCCTGACTCAACCATCTTACCCCACCCTCTTACCCTAACCCTAACCCTGGGCCCTAACCACATCCTGGTCCTCCGCCTCATCTGGGAGTCGAACCCGGGTCTCCCGGGGCAGAGAGCTGCTCCAGCCACCTCACCCATCCATCACGACAGGAACAGGAACCAGCTCACACATTAAGCATCATACAGCCACACACACTTACATACAGATCTTTAGGCCAGTGCAAACAAACCTCCACCGGATCTATCAACCCCAACCATAACCCAAACCTAACCCTAACCCTAACCCTAACCCTAACCCTAACCCTAACCCTATTTCCAGATGAAGTTTTTATCCCCTTAACCTAACCCTAACCCTAACCCTAACCCATTTAACAGTTAAACAGTTCACTACTAGATGTTTCTGAAACATTAAACAATTAAACAGTTCACTACAGGATGTTTCTGAAACATTAAACAGTTAAACAGTTCACTACAGGATGTTTCTGAAACATTTAACAGTTAAACAGTTCACTACAAGATGTTTCTGAAACATTTAACAGTTAAACAGTTCACTACAGGATGTTTCTGAAACATTTAACAATTAAACAGTTCACTACAAGATGTTTCTGAAACATTTAACGTTTTTCTCGAATATCTCCCGAACCGAACGTCGTAGACACTTGGAAACGTGCTCTGTCTGACATAATTCGACCACGCTGAACACGCCTGTCGTGGTTGTGAGTCTCTACGACCTTCCGTTCCAGAGATATACATTTTTTGATATAAAAAAGTTGCGTAACTTCGCAACCGAAAGTCGCACAGACTTGTCAGTGCCATCAGTGGAAAGAACGACCCCGAAAATGGGGGGGTACGTCAAGGTGTCATCGCTCTGTCATGTTCACACAAAGAGTTAATGAGGATGATCAAGGATGATCAATTTGATCATCGTGGTTATCATGCCCTTACCTAACCCTAACCCTAACCCTAACCCTAACCCTAACCCTAACCCTAACCCTAACCCTAACCCTAACCCGGGTCTCCCGGGGCAGAGAGCTGCTCCAGCCACCTCACCCATCCATCACGACAGGAACAGGAACCAGCTCACACATTAAGCATCATACAGCCACACACACTTACATACAGATCTTTAGGCCAGTGCAAACAAACCTCCACCGGATCTATCAACCCCAACCATAACCCAAACCTAACCCTAACCCTAACCCTAACCCTAACCCTAACCCTATTTCCAGATGAAGTTTTTATCCTCTTAACCTAACCCTAACCCTAACCCTAACCCATTTAACAGTTAAACAGTTCACTACTAGATGTTTCTGAAACATTAAACAATTAAACAGTTCACTACAGGATGTTTCTGAAACATTTAACAGTTAAACAGTTCACTACTAGATGTTTCTGAAACATTAAACAATTAAACACTTCACTACAGGATGTTTCTGAAACATTTAACAGTTAAACAGTTCACTACAAGATGTTTCTGAAACATTTAACAGTTAAACAGTTCACTACAGGATGTTTCTGAAACATTAAACAATTAAACACTTCACTACAGGATGTTTCTGAAACATTTAACAGTTAAACAGTTCACTACAGGATGTTTCTGAAACATTTAACAGTTAAACAGTTCACTACAGGATGTTTCTGAAACATTTAACAATTAAACAGTTCACTACAAGATGTTTCTGAAACATTTAACAGTTAAACAGTTCACTACAGGATGTTTCTGAAACATTTAACAATTAAACAGTTCACTACAAGATGTTTCTGAAACATTTAACGTTTTTCTCGAATATCTCCCGAACCGAACGTCGTAGACACTTGGAAACGTGCTCTGTCTGACATAATTCGACCACGCTGAACACGCCTGTCGTGGTTGTGAGTCTCTACGACCTTCCGTTCCAGAGATATACATTTTTTTATATAAAAAAGTTGCGTAACTTCGCAACCGAAAGTCGCACAGACTTGTCAGTGCCATCAGTGGAAAGAACGACCCCGAAAATGGGGGGGTACGTCAAGGTCTCATCGCTCTGTCATGTTCACACAAAGAGTTAATGAGGATGATCAAGGATGATCAATTTGATCATCGTGGTTATCATGCCCTTACCTAAGCCTAACCCTAACCCTAACCCACAACTCCTCTGATGAAGCAGAAACTCTGCGAAACGTCAGGAACCACTCGACGGCACAGGACACCTTTCACTCTTTTTCTAGTCGTTTAAAGTACACCATTGTGTTTATTGTTGTTTTTTTATCTTGGTTTTAATTATTCTAATTTTAACCTATTAAAGCTAAATACCTTTTTAAATCGTCTGTGGAGGGCTCTACCAGGCTGCACTCTGGCCTAGCTTTCAGGCCTCCATTTTCTCCAAGCACATGGACTTCTGCACCTAACAAACATTTGCAGACTGTTTTTTGGAAAGCCTCTCCTCTAAGCTTCTCAGCAGGCCCACCGGGAACTCCTACCACATCTACCTTCCAGGAGATACACCAAGCCACTTTCAAGGCCTACCTCGGTACCCACCCAAAAGGACCAGCAACCCAGAGACTTCCACCTGCATTCCCTAGGTAAGAGCCCACACAATTTTGACGAATAACAAATGTTTTCATACAGGGGAAAGGATGTGCCCTCGAGTGGCAGAGGTAAGTCGGTACAGCTCTCACACACACACACTACACCACAACCACTCATGTCCCTCAACACACACCGCAGAACACAAGTCAACCACCCTACCACACATACAGCCACAACCATGGACACACAACATACATCCACACTCAATCACCCACCAGATCCACACACCAGAATGCTCAGCAAACAATATTTCAAAATCATACAGGCCATACACCACAAACACATAGCAGATACAGCCATTTCTACACAAACATTTCCACCTGGGATGATGAGGCAAGTTCACAAACTCTCAGCTTTCATAAAGCCATCCACACCCACTGAACATACACGCAGCCAAATTCAGGCCAATACCATCAACTGGATGCACACTAATATGATCATCCTACAACAACACTATCAGTCGACCATACATACCCTCACCAACACCACCCATAGCCCCCTGGCCCTCCAAATAGCCATTGGCTGGGCTAGGAAGCGCTATGGCCACAGATTAAGACAGGAAACCATACATTCACTACAACACACCTTCAACACACAACACACCTCCTCTCAACCCCCTCCCAAGTCTACCCTCAGGTCGGACAGCTCTCTGTCCCCGATCCCGGAGCTCTCAGATGAGGTGGACTTCCCACCCCTGCCGGCCCCGCACAGGCCCCCCCTTTCCCTTGGATCCCAACACATCACCCGACACCACCAGCAGGCTAACCGGGAACCCCTGCTCCCTACCCCACCACCAACTCGAGGACCCATTCCTGCACCCAACCAGCCCCCACCGGACCCACCACCGGACCCACCACAGGCCCCCCGCCCACAGAAGCAACTCACCATATCCTTCACCAAACGGACCCCTCCCTCCTCAGCACCTGCCCCTTCACTGCCCCGGACACCCCAACAGGTCCCCGGTCCGGTAGAAACCTCATCTCCACTTCCACAGCGGACCAAGAGGATTCCCAACCAGACCACCCAGGAGATCAGCCCCATCTACCCTGCCAACCACAAGGCCCCTAGCCTGGATACAATAACATCCCCCACCATTCACAGTAAGCACAACCTTGCAGTCATAACCATTGACACCATCTCTCCTCTCCCTCTCACACCCACAGGTGGTGCTGGTGACCGGACTGGCCTTGTCGGGCGGCGGGCCCCAATTGAGCAGCTGCAGGAGGCTACACCCATGATGACTGGGACTCCAAAGGCTAACACTGCCACTCTGAAAGCCCTATCTGAGCCCTCCACTCAGCACTCTTTTGGGGTCGCGCCGCTTGCCTTGGCCTCTCTGGAAGCCACCGCTACCTCAGAGCTGGAGTCCATCACCCTAGATCCCACCTACAACCCCTCCTTCGACCCCGACATAAGCTACTCCCCAGGCCCCTGTATACCCACCTGCCACAACACCAGACCCGACGATTGGACCATCACAACACAGGCGACATACTTGGTATTGGGCGACGGCCGCATCAGCAGATTCCCATCTCACTCCAAAACGGATCTACAACTCGACAGCTACCCCTCTGCCAACTTCCGGAAATTCTACCAGCTTTTTAGAAGGACAGCACCCAACCACAACACTTCATTCGTCATCCTCGCAGTTGGCCTTAATGACAGGATCCAGGACCCCAAGGTCGCTGTCAAACAACTGCAAATCATGATGAAAACTGCAACCAGCACCTTCCCTCGCGCCGATGTATATGTACCCCTCATCAACTTCTCCCCAAACCTCAGCCCCAAACACAAGAGCACCCTCACCCACATCAACAAGGTCATCAGCACTCTTCAACATATCCCTGCAATCCCACCCCAGGACTTCATAACGGAATCGGACAATCGCACCTGGACGCCCACCACAGCCAAGTTTATCCTTAGACAGTTGCGTCAGTACTTCCTGATTTAATCCCTAAACCTTAACCCTTACCCACCCCCTTATCCTAACCCTAACCCTACCTGAACCCAAACCACCTAACCTTACCCTGACCCTACCTTCTTACCCTAACCCTAACCCTAACCCCCTACTTGAACCCCAACCCCCTAACCTTACCCTGACCCTACCTTCTTACCCTAACCCTGCCACCTTACCCTAACCCTAACCCCCTACTTGAACCCCAACCCCCTAACCTTGCCCTGACTCAACCATCTTACCCCACCCTCTTACCCTAACCCTAACCCTGGGCCCTAACCACATCCTGGTCCTCCGCCTCATCTGGGAGTCGAACCCGGGTCTCCCGGGGCAGAGAGCTGCTCCAGCCACCTCACCCATCCATCACGACAGGAACAGGAACCAGCTCACACATTAAGCATCATACAGCCACACACACTTACATACAGATCTTTAGGCCAGTGCAAACAAACCTCCACCGGATCTATCAAACCCAACCATAACCCAAACCTAACCCTAACCCTAACCCTAACTCTAACCCTAACCCTATTTCCAGATGAAGTTTTTATCCCCTTAACCTAACCCTAACCCTAACCCTAACCCATTTAACAGTTAAACAGTTCACTACAGGATGTTTCTGAAACATTTAACAATTAAACAGTTCACTACAGGATGTTTCTGAAACATTTAACAGTTAAACAGTTCACTACTAGATGTTTCTGAAACATTAAACAATTAAACACTTCACTACAGGATGTTTCTGAAACATTTAACAGTTAAACAGTTCACTACAGGATGTTTCTGAAACATTTAACAGTTAAACAGTTCACTACAGGATGTTTCTGAAACATTTAACAGTTAAACAGTTCACTACAGGATGTTTCTGAAACATTTAACAATTAAACAGTTCACTACAAGATGTTTCTGAAACATTTAACAGTTAAACAGTTCACTACAGGATGTTTCTGAAACATTTAACAATTAAACAGTTCACTACAAGATGTTTCTGAAACATTTAACGTTTTTCTCGAATATCTCCCGAACCGAACGTCGTAGACACTTGGAAACGTGCTCTGTCTGACATAATTCGACCACGCTGAACACGCCTGTCGTGGTTGTGAGTCTCTACGACCTTCCGTTCCAGAGATATACATTTTTTGATATAAAAAAGTTGCGTAACTTCGCAACCGAAAGTCGCACAGACTTGTCAGTGCCATCAGTGGAAAGAACGACCCCAAAAATGGGGGGGGTACGTCAAGGTCTTATCGCTCTGTCATGTTCACACAAAGAGTTAATGAGGATGATCAAGGATGATCAATTTGATCATCGTGGTTATCATGCCCTTACCTAACCCTAACCCTAACCCTAACCCTAACCCTAACCCAGTGCAAACAAACCTCCACCGGATCTATCAACCCCAACCATAACCCAAACCTAACCCTAACCCTAACCCTAACCCTAACCCTATTTCCAGATGAAGTTTTTATCCCCTTAACCTAACCCTAACCCTAACCCTAACCCATTTAACAGTTAAACAGTTCACTACTAGATGTTTCTGAAACATTAAACAATTAAACAGTTCACTACAGGATGTTTCTGAAACATTTAACAGTTAAACAGTTCACTACTAGATGTTTCTGAAACATTAAACAATTAAACACTTCACTACAGGATGTTTCTGAAACATTTAACAGTTAAACAGTTCACTACTAGATGTTTCTGAAACATTAAACAATTAAACACTTCACTACAGGATGTTTCTGAAACATTTAACAGTTAAACAGTTCACTACAGGATGTTTCTGAAACATTTAACAGTTAAACAGTTCACTACAGGATGTTTCTGAAACATTTAACAGTTAAACAGTTCACTACAGGATGTTTCTGAAACATTTAACAATTAAACAGTTCACTACAAGATGTTTCTGAAACATTTAACAGTTAAACAGTTCACTACAGGATGTTTCTGAAACATTTAACAATTAAACAGTTCACTACAAGATGTTTCTGAAACATTTAACGTTTTTCTCGAATATCTCCCGAACCGAACGTCGTAGACACTTGGAAACGTGCTCTGTCTGACATAATTCGACCACGCTGAACACGCCTGTCGTGGTTGTGAGTCTCTACGACCTTCCGTTCCAGAGATATACATTTTTTGATATAAAAAAGTTGCGTAACTTCGCAACCGAAAGTCGCACAGACTTGTCAGTGCCATCAGTGGAAAGAACGACCCCGAAAATGGGGGGGTACGTCAAGGTCTCATCGCTCTGTCATGTTCACACAAAGAGTTAATGAGGATGATCAAGGATGATCAATTTGATCATCGTGGTTATCATGCCCTTACCTAACCCTAACCCTAACCCTAACCCTAACCCTAACCCTACCACCTTACCCTAACCCTAACCCTAACCCTACCACCTTACCCTAACCCTAACCCCCTACTTGAACCCCAACCCCCTAACCTTGCCCTGACTCAACCATCTTACCCCACCCTCTTACCCTAACCCTAACCCTGGGCCCTAACCACATCCTGGTCCTCCGCCTCATCTGGGAGTCGAACCCGGGTCTCCCGGGGCAGAGAGCTGCTCCAGCCACCTCACCCATCCATCACGACAGGAACAGGAACCAGCTCACACATTAAGCATCATACAGCCACACACACTTACATACAGATCTTTAGGCCAGTGCAAACAAACCTCCACCGGATCTATCAACCCCAACCATAACCCAAACCTAACCCTAACCCTAACCCTAACCCTAACCCTAACCCTAACCCTATTTCCAGATGAAGTTTTTATCCCCTTAACCTAACCCTAACCCTAACCCTAACCCATTTAACAGTTAAACAGTTCACTACTAGATGTTTCTGAAACATTAAACAATTAAACAGTTCACTACAGGATGTTTCTGAAACATTAAACAGTTAAACAGTTCACTACAGGATGTTTCTGAAACATTTAACAGTTAAACAGTTCACTACAAGATGTTTCTGAAACATTTAACAGTTAAACAGTTCACTACAGGATGTTTCTGAAACATTTAACAATTAAACAGTTCACTACAAGATGTTTCTGAAACATTTAACGTTTTTCTCGAATATCTCCCGAACCGAACGTCGTAGACACTTGGAAACGTGCTCTGTCTGACATAATTCGACCACGCTGAACACGCCTGTCGTGGTTGTGAGTCTCTACGACCTTCCGTTCCAGAGATATACATTTTTTGATATAAAAAAGTTGCGTAACTTCGCAACCGAAAGTCGCACAGACTTGTCAGTGCCATCAGTGGAAAGAACGACCCCGAAAATGGGGGGGTACGTCAAGGTGTCATCGCTCTGTCATGTTCACACAAAGAGTTAATGAGGATGATCAAGGATGATCAATTTGATCATCGTGGTTATCATGCCCTTACCTAGGCCTAACCCTAACCCTAACCCTAGCCGAACGTTTTTCTCGAATATCTCCCGAACCGAACGTCGTAGACACTTGGAAATGTGCTCTGTCTGACATAATTCGACCACGCTGAACACGCCTGTCGTGGTTGTGAGTCTCTACGACCTTCCGTTCCAGAGATATACATTTTTTTATATAAAAAAGTTGCGTAACTTCGCAACCGAAAGTCGCACAGACTTGTCAGTGCCATCAGTGGAAAGAACGACCCCGAAAATGGGGGGGTACTTCAAGGTCTCATCGCTCTGTCATGTTCACACAAAGAGTTAATGAGGATGATCAAGGATGATCAATTTGATCATCGTGGTTATCATGCCCTTACCTAACCCTAACCCTAACCCTAACCCTAACCCTAACCCTAACCCTAACCCTAACCCTAACCCTAACCCTAACCCGGGTCTCCCGGGGCAGAGAGCTGCTCCAGCCACCTCACCCATCCATCACGACAGGAACAGGAACCAGCTCACACATTAAGCATCATACAGCCACACACACTTACATACAGATCTTTAGGCCAGTGCAAACAAACCTCCACCGGATCTATCAACCCCAACCATAACCCAAACCTAACCCTAACCCTAACCCTAACCCTAACCCTAACCCTATTTCCAGATGAAGTTTTTATCCTCTTAACCTAACCCTAACCCTAACCCTAACCCATTTAACAGTTAAACAGTTCACTACTAGATGTTTCTGAAACATTAAACAATTAAACAGTTCACTACAGGATGTTTCTGAAACATTTAACAGTTAAACAGTTCACTACTAGATGTTTCTGAAACATTAAACAATTAAACACTTCACTACAGGATGTTTCTGAAACATTTAACAGTTAAACAGTTCACTACAGGATGTTTCTGAAACATTTAACAGTTAAACAGTTCACTACAGGATGTTTCTGAAACATTTAACAATTAAACAGTTCACTACAAGATGTTTCTGAAACATTTAACAGTTAAACAGTTCACTACAGGATGTTTCTGAAACATTTAACAATTAAACAGTTCACTACAAGATGTTTCTGAAACATTTAACGTTTTTCTCGAATATCTCCCGAACCGAACGTCGTAGACACTTGGAAACGTGCTCTGTCTGACATAATTCGACCACGCTGAACACGCCTGTCGTGGTTGTGAGTCTCTACGACCTTCCGTTCCAGAGATATACATTTTTTTATATAAAAAAGTTGCGTAACTTCGCAACCGAAAGTCGCACAGACTTGTCAGTGCCATCAGTGGAAAGAACGACCCCGAAAATGGGGGGGTACGTCAAGGTCTCATCGCTCTGTCATGTTCACACAAAGAGTTAATGAGGATGATCAAGGATGATCAATTTGATCATCGTGGTTATCATGCCCTTACCTAAGCCTAACCCTAACCCTAACCCACAACTCCTCTGATGAAGCAGAAACTCTGCGAAACGTCAGGAACCACTCGACGGCACAGGACACCTTTCACTCTTTTTCTAGTCGTTTAAAGTACACCATTGTGTTTATTGTTGTTTTTTTATCTTGGTTTTAATTATTCTAATTTTAACCTATTAAAGCTAAATACCTTTTTAAATCGTCTGTGGAGGGCTCTACCAGGCTGCACTCTGGCCTAGCTTTCAGGCCTCCATTTTCTCCAAGCACATGGACTTCTGCACCTAACAAACATTTGCAGACTGTTTTTTGGAAAGCCTCTCCTCTAAGCTTCTCAGCAGGCCCACCGGGAACTCCTACCACATCTACCTTCCAGGAGATACACCAAGCCACTTTCAAGGCCTACCTCGGTACCCACCCAAAAGGACCAGCAACCCAGAGACTTCCACCTGCATTCCCTAGGTAAGAGCCCACACAATTTTGACGAATAACAAATGTTTTCATACAGGGGAAAGGATGTGCCCTCGAGTGGCAGAGGTAAGTCGGTACAGCTCTCACACACACACACTACACCACAACCACTCATGTCCCTCAACACACACCGCAGAACACAAGTCAACCACCCTACCACACATACAGCCACAACCATGGACACACAACATACATCCACACTCAATCACCCACCAGATCCACACACCAGAATGCTCAGCAAACAATATTTCAAAATCATACAGGCCATACACCACAAACACATAGCAGATACAGCCATTTCTACACAAACATTTCCACCTGGGATGATGAGGCAAGTTCACAAACTCTCAGCTTTCATAAAGCCATCCACACCCACTGAACATACACGCAGCCAAATTCAGGCCAATACCATCAACTGGATGCACACTAATATGATCATCCTACAACAACACTATCAGTCGACCATACATACCCTCACCAACACCACCCATAGCCCCCTGGCCCTCCAAATAGCCATTGGCTGGGCTAGGAAGCGCTATGGCCACAGATTAAGACAGGAAACCATACATTCACTACAACACACCTTCAACACACAACACACCTCCTCTCAACCCCCTCCCAAGTCTACCCTCAGGTCGGACAGCTCTCTGTCCCCGATCCCGGAGCTCTCAGATGAGGTGGACTTCCCACCCCTGCCGGCCCCGCACAGGCCCCCCCTTTCCCTTGGATCCCAACACATCACCCGACACCACCAGCAGGCTAACCGGGAACCCCTGCTCCCTACCCCACCACCAACTCGAGGACCCATTCCTGCACCCAACCAGCCCCCACCGGACCCACCACCGGACCCACCACAGGCCCCCCGCCCACAGAAGCAACTCACCATATCCTTCACCAAACGGACCCCTCCCTCCTCAGCACCTGCCCCTTCACTGCCCCGGACACCCCAACAGGTCCCCGGTCCGGTAGAAACCTCATCTCCACTTCCACAGCGGACCAAGAGGATTCCCAACCAGACCACCCAGGAGATCAGCCCCATCTACCCTGCCAACCACAAGGCCCCTAGCCTGGATACAATAACATCCCCCACCATTCACAGTAAGCACAACCTTGCAGTCATAACCATTGACACCATCTCTCCTCTCCCTCTCACACCCACAGGTGGTGCTGGTGACCGGACTGGCCTTGTCGGGCGGCGGGCCCCAATTGAGCAGCTGCAGGAGGCTACACCCATGATGACTGGGACTCCAAAGGCTAACACTGCCACTCTGAAAGCCCTATCTGAGCCCTCCACTCAGCACTCTTTTGGGGTCGCGCCGCTTGCCTTGGCCTCTCTGGAAGCCACCGCTACCTCAGAGCTGGAGTCCATCACCCTAGATCCCACCTACAACCCCTCCTTCGACCCCGACATAAGCTACTCCCCAGGCCCCTGTATACCCACCTGCCACAACACCAGACCCGACGATTGGACCATCACAACACAGGCGACATACTTGGTATTGGGCGACGGCCGCATCAGCAGATTCCCATCTCACTCCAAAACGGATCTACAACTCGACAGCTACCCCTCTGCCAACTTCCGGAAATTCTACCAGCTTTTTAGAAGGACAGCACCCAACCACAACACTTCATTCGTCATCCTCGCAGTTGGCCTTAATGACAGGATCCAGGACCCCAAGGTCGCTGTCAAACAACTGCAAATCATGATGAAAACTGCAACCAGCACCTTCCCTCGCGCCGATGTATATGTACCCCTCATCAACTTCTCCCCAAACCTCAGCCCCAAACACAAGAGCACCCTCACCCACATCAACAAGGTCATCAGCACTCTTCAACATATCCCTGCAATCCCACCCCAGGACTTCATAACGGAATCGGACAATCGCACCTGGACGCCCACCACAGCCAAGTTTATCCTTAGACAGTTGCGTCAGTACTTCCTGATTTAATCCCTAAACCTTAACCCTTACCCACCCCCTTATCCTAACCCTAACCCTACCTGAACCCAAACCACCTAACCTTACCCTGACCCTACCTTCTTACCCTAACCCTAACCCTAACCCCCTACTTGAACCCCAACCCCCTAACCTTACCCTGACCCTACCTTCTTACCCTAACCCTGCCACCTTACCCTAACCCTAACCCCCTACTTGAACCCCAACCCCCTAACCTTGCCCTGACTCAACCATCTTACCCCACCCTCTTACCCTAACCCTAACCCTGGGCCCTAACCACATCCTGGTCCTCCGCCTCATCTGGGAGTCGAACCCGGGTCTCCCGGGGCAGAGAGCTGCTCCAGCCACCTCACCCATCCATCACGACAGGAACAGGAACCAGCTCACACATTAAGCATCATACAGCCACACACACTTACATACAGATCTTTAGGCCAGTGCAAACAAACCTCCACCGGATCTATCAAACCCAACCATAACCCAAACCTAACCCTAACCCTAACCCTAACTCTAACCCTAACCCTATTTCCAGATGAAGTTTTTATCCCCTTAACCTAACCCTAACCCTAACCCTAACCCATTTAACAGTTAAACAGTTCACTACTAGATGTTTCTGAAACATTAAACAATTAAACAGTTCACTACAGGATGTTTCTGAAACATTTAACAATTAAACAGTTCACTACAGGATGTTTCTGAAACATTTAACAGTTAAACAGTTCACTACTAGATGTTTCTGAAACATTAAACAATTAAACACTTCACTACAGGATGTTTCTGAAACATTTAACAGTTAAACAGTTCACTACAGGATGTTTCTGAAACATTTAACAGTTAAACAGTTCACTACAGGATGTTTCTGAAACATTTAACAGTTAAACAGTTCACTACAGGATGTTTCTGAAACATTTAACAATTAAACAGTTCACTACAAGATGTTTCTGAAACATTTAACAGTTAAACAGTTCACTACAGGATGTTTCTGAAACATTTAACAATTAAACAGTTCACTACAAGATGTTTCTGAAACATTTAACGTTTTTCTCGAATATCTCCCGAACCGAACGTCGTAGACACTTGGAAACGTGCTCTGTCTGACATAATTCGACCACGCTGAACACGCCTGTCGTGGTTGTGAGTCTCTACGACCTTCCGTTCCAGAGATATACATTTTTTGATATAAAAAAGTTGCGTAACTTCGCAACCGAAAGTCGCACAGACTTGTCAGTGCCATCAGTGGAAAGAACGACCCCAAAAATGGGGGGGGTACGTCAAGGTCTTATCGCTCTGTCATGTTCACACAAAGAGTTAATGAGGATGATCAAGGATGATCAATTTGATCATCGTGGTTATCATGCCCTTACCTAACCCTAACCCTAACCCTAACCCTAACCCTAACCCCTAACCCTAACCCTAACCCTAACCCTAACCCTAACCCCTAACCCTAACCCTAACCCTAACCCTAACCCGGGTCTCCCGGGGCAGAGAGCTGCTCCAGCCACCTCACCCATCCATCACGACAGGAACAGGAACCAGCTCACACATTAAGCATCATACAGCCACACACACTTACATACAGATCTTTAGGCCAGTGCAAACAAACCTCCACCGGATCTATCAACCCCAACCATAACCCAAACCTAACCCTAACCCTAACCCTAACCCTAACCCTAACCCTATTTCCAGATGAAGTTTTTATCCTCTTAACCTAACCCTAACCCTAACCCTAACCCATTTAACAGTTAAACAGTTCACTACTAGATGTTTCTGAAACATTAAACAATTAAACAGTTCACTACAGGATGTTTCTGAAACATTTAACAGTTAAACAGTTCACTACTAGATGTTTCTGAAACATTAAACAATTAAACACTTCACTACAGGATGTTTCTGAAACATTTAACAGTTAAACAGTTCACTACAGGATGTTTCTGAAACATTTAACAGTTAAACAGTTCACTACAGGATGTTTCTGAAACATTTAACAATTAAACAGTTCACTACAAGATGTTTCTGAAACATTTAACAGTTAAACAGTTCACTACAGGATGTTTCTGAAACATTTAACAATTAAACAGTTCACTACAAGATGTTTCTGAAACATTTAACGTTTTTCTCGAATATCTCCCGAACCGAACGTCGTAGACACTTGGAAACGTGCTCTGTCTGACATAATTCGACCACGCTGAACACGCCTGTCGTGGTTGTGAGTCTCTACGACCTTCCGTTCCAGAGATATACATTTTTTTATATAAAAAAGTTGCGTAACTTCGCAACCGAAAGTCGCACAGACTTGTCAGTGCCATCAGTGGAAAGAACGACCCCGAAAATGGGGGGGTACGTCAAGGTCTCATCGCTCTGTCATGTTCACACAAAGAGTTAATGAGGATGATCAAGGATGATCAATTTGATCATCGTGGTTATCATGCCCTTACCTAAGCCTAACCCTAACCCTAACCCACAACTCCTCTGATGAAGCAGAAACTCTGCGAAACGTCAGGAACCACTCGACGGCACAGGACACCTTTCACTCTTTTTCTAGTCGTTTAAAGTACACCATTGTGTTTATTGTTGTTTTTTTATCTTGGTTTTAATTATTCTAATTTTAACCTATTAAAGCTAAATACCTTTTTAAATCGTCTGTGGAGGGCTCTACCAGGCTGCACTCTGGCCTAGCTTTCAGGCCTCCATTTTCTCCAAGCACATGGACTTCTGCACCTAACAAACATTTGCAGACTGTTTTTTGGAAAGCCTCTCCTCTAAGCTTCTCAGCAGGCCCACCGGGAACTCCTACCACATCTACCTTCCAGGAGATACACCAAGCCACTTTCAAGGCCTACCTCGGTACCCACCCAAAAGGACCAGCAACCCAGAGACTTCCACCTGCATTCCCTAGGTAAGAGCCCACACAATTTTGACGAATAACAAATGTTTTCATACAGGGGAAAGGATGTGCCCTCGAGTGGCAGAGGTAAGTCGGTACAGCTCTCACACACACACACTACACCACAACCACTCATGTCCCTCAACACACACCGCAGAACACAAGTCAACCACCCTACCACACATACAGCCACAACCATGGACACACAACATACATCCACACTCAATCACCCACCAGATCCACACACCAGAATGCTCAGCAAACAATATTTCAAAATCATACAGGCCATACACCACAAACACATAGCAGATACAGCCATTTCTACACAAACATTTCCACCTGGGATGATGAGGCAAGTTCACAAACTCTCAGCTTTCATAAAGCCATCCACACCCACTGAACATACACGCAGCCAAATTCAGGCCAATACCATCAACTGGATGCACACTAATATGATCATCCTACAACAACACTATCAGTCGACCATACATACCCTCACCAACACCACCCATAGCCCCCTGGCCCTCCAAATAGCCATTGGCTGGGCTAGGAAGCGCTATGGCCACAGATTAAGACAGGAAACCATACATTCACTACAACACACCTTCAACACACAACACACCTCCTCTCAACCCCCTCCCAAGTCTACCCTCAGGTCGGACAGCTCTCTGTCCCCGATCCCGGAGCTCTCAGATGAGGTGGACTTCCCACCCCTGCCGGCCCCGCACAGGCCCCCCCTTTCCCTTGGATCCCAACACATCACCCGACACCACCAGCAGGCTAACCGGGAACCCCTGCTCCCTACCCCACCACCAACTCGAGGACCCATTCCTGCACCCAACCAGCCCCCACCGGACCCACCACCGGACCCACCACAGGCCCCCCGCCCACAGAAGCAACTCACCATATCCTTCACCAAACGGACCCCTCCCTCCTCAGCACCTGCCCCTTCACTGCCCCGGACACCCCAACAGGTCCCCGGTCCGGTAGAAACCTCATCTCCACTTCCACAGCGGACCAAGAGGATTCCCAACCAGACCACCCAGGAGATCAGCCCCATCTACCCTGCCAACCACAAGGCCCCTAGCCTGGATACAATAACATCCCCCACCATTCACAGTAAGCACAACCTTGCAGTCATAACCATTGACACCATCTCTCCTCTCCCTCTCACACCCACAGGTGGTGCTGGTGACCGGACTGGCCTTGTCGGGCGGCGGGCCCCAATTGAGCAGCTGCAGGAGGCTACACCCATGATGACTGGGACTCCAAAGGCTAACACTGCCACTCTGAAAGCCCTATCTGAGCCCTCCACTCAGCACTCTTTTGGGGTCGCGCCGCTTGCCTTGGCCTCTCTGGAAGCCACCGCTACCTCAGAGCTGGAGTCCATCACCCTAGATCCCACCTACAACCCCTCCTTCGACCCCGACATAAGCTACTCCCCAGGCCCCTGTATACCCACCTGCCACAACACCAGACCCGACGATTGGACCATCACAACACAGGCGACATACTTGGTATTGGGCGACGGCCGCATCAGCAGATTCCCATCTCACTCCAAAACGGATCTACAACTCGACAGCTACCCCTCTGCCAACTTCCGGAAATTCTACCAGCTTTTTAGAAGGACAGCACCCAACCACAACACTTCATTCGTCATCCTCGCAGTTGGCCTTAATGACAGGATCCAGGACCCCAAGGTCGCTGTCAAACAACTGCAAATCATGATGAAAACTGCAACCAGCACCTTCCCTCGCGCCGATGTATATGTACCCCTCATCAACTTCTCCCCAAACCTCAGCCCCAAACACAAGAGCACCCTCACCCACATCAACAAGGTCATCAGCACTCTTCAACATATCCCTGCAATCCCACCCCAGGACTTCATAACGGAATCGGACAATCGCACCTGGACGCCCACCACAGCCAAGTTTATCCTTAGACAGTTGCGTCAGTACTTCCTGATTTAATCCCTAAACCTTAACCCTTACCCACCCCCTTATCCTAACCCTAACCCTACCTGAACCCAAACCACCTAACCTTACCCTGACCCTACCTTCTTACCCTAACCCTAACCCTAACCCCCTACTTGAACCCCAACCCCCTAACCTTACCCTGACCCTACCTTCTTACCCTAACCCTGCCACCTTACCCTAACCCTAACCCCCTACTTGAACCCCAACCCCCTAACCTTGCCCTGACTCAACCATCTTACCCCACCCTCTTACCCTAACCCTAACCCTGGGCCCTAACCACATCCTGGTCCTCCGCCTCATCTGGGAGTCGAACCCGGGTCTCCCGGGGCAGAGAGCTGCTCCAGCCACCTCACCCATCCATCACGACAGGAACAGGAACCAGCTCACACATTAAGCATCATACAGCCACACACACTTACATACAGATCTTTAGGCCAGTGCAAACAAACCTCCACCGGATCTATCAAACCCAACCATAACCCAAACCTAACCCTAACCCTAACCCTAACTCTAACCCTAACCCTATTTCCAGATGAAGTTTTTATCCCCTTAACCTAACCCTAACCCTAACCCTAACCCATTTAACAGTTAAACAGTTCACTACTAGATGTTTCTGAAACATTAAACAATTAAACAGTTCACTACAGGATGTTTCTGAAACATTTAACAATTAAACAGTTCACTACAGGATGTTTCTGAAACATTTAACAGTTAAACAGTTCACTACTAGATGTTTCTGAAACATTAAACAATTAAACACTTCACTACAGGATGTTTCTGAAACATTTAACAGTTAAACAGTTCACTACAGGATGTTTCTGAAACATTTAACAGTTAAACAGTTCACTACAGGATGTTTCTGAAACATTTAACAGTTAAACAGTTCACTACAGGATGTTTCTGAAACATTTAACAATTAAACAGTTCACTACAAGATGTTTCTGAAACATTTAACAGTTAAACAGTTCACTACAGGATGTTTCTGAAACATTTAACAATTAAACAGTTCACTACAAGATGTTTCTGAAACATTTAACGTTTTTCTCGAATATCTCCCGAACCGAACGTCGTAGACACTTGGAAACGTGCTCTGTCTGACATAATTCGACCACGCTGAACACGCCTGTCGTGGTTGTGAGTCTCTACGACCTTCCGTTCCAGAGATATACATTTTTTGATATAAAAAAGTTGCGTAACTTCGCAACCGAAAGTCGCACAGACTTGTCAGTGCCATCAGTGGAAAGAACGACCCCAAAAATGGGGGGGGTACGTCAAGGTCTTATCGCTCTGTCATGTTCACACAAAGAGTTAATGAGGATGATCAAGGATGATCAATTTGATCATCGTGGTTATCATGCCCTTACCTAACCCTAACCCTAACCCTAACCCTAACCCTAACCCAGTGCAAACAAACCTCCACCGGATCTATCAACCCCAACCATAACCCAAACCTAACCCTAACCCTAACCCTAACCCTAACCCTATTTCCAGATGAAGTTTTTATCCCCTTAACCTAACCCTAACCCTAACCCTAACCCATTTAACAGTTAAACAGTTCACTACTAGATGTTTCTGAAACATTAAACAATTAAACAGTTCACTACAGGATGTTTCTGAAACATTTAACAGTTAAACAGTTCACTACTAGATGTTTCTGAAACATTAAACAATTAAACACTTCACTACAGGATGTTTCTGAAACATTTAACAGTTAAACAGTTCACTACTAGATGTTTCTGAAACATTAAACAATTAAACACTTCACTACAGGATGTTTCTGAAACATTTAACAGTTAAACAGTTCACTACAGGATGTTTCTGAAACATTTAACAGTTAAACAGTTCACTACAGGATGTTTCTGAAACATTTAACAGTTAAACAGTTCACTACAGGATGTTTCTGAAACATTTAACAATTAAACAGTTCACTACAAGATGTTTCTGAAACATTTAACAGTTAAACAGTTCACTACAGGATGTTTCTGAAACATTTAACAATTAAACAGTTCACTACAAGATGTTTCTGAAACATTTAACGTTTTTCTCGAATATCTCCCGAACCGAACGTCGTAGACACTTGGAAACGTGCTCTGTCTGACATAATTCGACCACGCTGAACACGCCTGTCGTGGTTGTGAGTCTCTACGACCTTCCGTTCCAGAGATATACATTTTTTGATATAAAAAAGTTGCGTAACTTCGCAACCGAAAGTCGCACAGACTTGTCAGTGCCATCAGTGGAAAGAACGACCCCGAAAATGGGGGGGTACGTCAAGGTCTCATCGCTCTGTCATGTTCACACAAAGAGTTAATGAGGATGATCAAGGATGATCAATTTGATCATCGTGGTTATCATGCCCTTACCTAACCCTAACCCTAACCCTAACCCTAACCCTAAACCTAACCCTAAACCCTAACCCTAACCCTAACCCTAACCCTAACCCTAACCCCCTAACCCTAACCCTAAACAAACCTCCACCGGATCTATCAACCCCAACCATAACCCAAACCTAACCCTAACCCTAACCCTCTTGAAGCAGTAAACAAGGAGAAGTCTTCATCGAGGGTAAGTCACTTCCAAGCTAGCGCGAGCAGCTAGCGCCGGCCGCTAGCGCGAGCAGCTAGCGCGGACAGCTAGCGCTAGCAGTTAGCGCGCGGCTAATTAGCAACCCATATCTCCTGATCCAAAAGTTGTAGACACTTGGAAATGTGCTCTTTCTGACATAATTCGACCACGCTGAACACGCCTGTCTTGGTCCTGAGTCTCTACGAACTTCCGTTCCCGAGATAAAACACAATCCCACTCAGGGAAATGGCACAAAAAAAAAAACGAAAAAAAAAAAAAAAAATGTTCACTACAAACCGATACCAATCGACTCAGAATTGCCGGAAACGTGCTCCTAGACACAATTTGGGGGTCCGTTTTTGGCCTCAACACTTGGTCAGATTTTCACCCGCGTGCGTCCCATTAGCGAACAATAGGCGAACGTTTTCTCGAATATCTCCCGAACCGAACGTCGTAGACACTTGGAAATGTGCTCCGTCTGACATAATTCGGCCACGCTGAACACGCCTGACTTGAATCTGAGTCTCTACGACCTTCCGTTCCCGAGATACAACACAATTCCACTCGAGCAAAAAACAAAATGTGCCATAACTCGAGAACGAAAGGTCGTAGAGACTCAGGACCAAGACCAGCGTACTCAAGGAGCCCTAAAATACTAAAAAAAACTGATCCCGAGTCTTTACGACATTCCGTTCCAAAGATATAGCCCAAAACCCACTCGAGCAAATTTCCAGATGAAGTTTTTATCCCCTTAACCTAACCCTAACCCTAACCCTAACCCATTTAACAGTTAAACAGTTCACTACTAGATGTTTCTGAAACATTAAACAATTAAACAGTTCACTACAGGATGTTTCTGAAACATTTAACAGTTAAACAGTTCACTACTAGATGTTTCTGAAACATTAAACAATTAAACAGTTCACTACAAGATGTTTCTGAAACATTTAACGTTTTTCTCGAATATCTCCCGAACCGAACGTCGTAGACACTTGGAAACGTGCTCTGTCTGACATAATTCGCCCACGCTGAACACGCCTGTCATGGTTGTGAGTCTCTACGACCTTCCGTTCCAGAGATATACATTTTTTGATATAAAAAAGTTGCGTAACTTCGCAACCGAAAGTCGCACAGACTTGTCAGTGCCATCAGTGGAAAGAACGACCCCGAAAATGGGGGGGTACGTCAAGGTCTCATCGCTCTGTCATGTTCACACAAAGAGTTAATGAGGATGATCAAGGATGATCAATTTGATCATCGTGGTTATCATGCCCTTACCTAACCCTAACCCTAACCCTAACCCTAACAATAGGCGAACGTTTTCTCGAATATCTCCCGAACCGAACGTCGTAGACACTTGGAAATGTGCTCCGTCTGACATAATTCGGCCACGCTGAACACGCCTGACTTGAATCTGAGTCTCTACGACCTTCCGTTCCCGAGATACAACACAATTCCACTCGGGGAAATGGCAAAATGTGCCATATCTCGAGAACGGAAGGTTGTAGAGACTCAGGACCAAGACTAGCGTACTCAGGGAGCCCTAAAATACAAAATAAAACTGATCCCGAGTCTTTACGACATTCCTTTCCAAAGATATAGCCCAAAACCCACTCGGGGAAATTTCCCCGTGAAGTTTTTATCCCCTTAACCTAACCCTAACCCTAACCCTAACCCTAACCCCTAACCCCTAACCCTAACCCTAACCCTAACCTTACCCTGACCCTACCTTCTTACTCTAACCCTAAACCCCCTACCTGAACCCCAACCCCCTAACCTTACCCTGACCCAACCTTCTTACCCTAACCTCTACCCACCCTCTTATCCTAATCCTAACCCCTAACCCCAATCCTAACCCTAACCCTAACCCCAACCTTACCCTGACCCAACCTTCTAACCCTAACCCCCTACCTGAACCCCAACTCCCTAACCTTACCCTGACCCAACCTTCTTACCCTTACCCTTACCCTCTACCTGAACCCCAAAAAAAACCCCTAACCTTTACCAAAACCCTAGCCCCCATTCTTACCCTGACCCTGACCCTCTTGCCCTTAACCCTCGCCTTGGCTCACTCACACCTGCGGGACATCTGGGGCACACAGTTTCCCTGGCCTGCATGTCTTTGGACTGTGGGAGGAAGCCGGAGTACCCGGAGAGAACCCACGCTGGCACGTGGCACTCGGGGAAATGGCAAAATGTGTCATATCTCGAGAACGGAAGGTTGTAGAGACTCGGAATAAAGACTAGCGTACTCAGTGAGCCCTAAAATACGAAATAAAACTGATCCCTAGTCTTTACGACATTCCGTTCCCAAGATATAGTCCAAAACCCACTCGGGGAAATTTCCCCGAGAAGTTTTTATCCCCTTACCCCTAACCCTAACCCTAACCCTAACGTTAATTTTTGTGTACTATAAGACTCTAAACGGGACTAAATCGGGACAAGTAAAGCTCATAACAGAGCAGTGCCAGAATCCAACTCCCGTTTACCCCTAACCCAATTGGACAAGGGCTTTCCTCTCCACCTATGGGTCGTGTCCACTCAGCACACCCGGGCGTTCAATGGCAGGGACTTTGAATTGCCATAGGACACATTTTTTGGTGACTTTTCCATTGTCACGACGAGCATCCACTGGCAGGAAGATGTCATTAAAAAATGTTTCATAAAGTGGAGTCCTTTATTAAACTAACCCCCTAACTATAATTGGCCCAACAAAACTTTGACAATTAGTACCTTATGAACTCTTATTTATTGATCTTCACATAAATGTTTATGGTTTGTGCATCACAAAAAGGTCTACAATAAGGTTTAACTTCACTATCAAAGGAAGTGACATCATATTTGCTGATCTACAGAACTGTAGGAATATGGAGACCTGAAATATACTGACAACATAGATTGCATATTGCATTTGTTAATAGCTTCATTCACTTATAAATAGCTGATAAGATTTAACTGTCTTGGTTGGCTCCGTTCTTGCAAATAACATTTTCATAACACGTGACTTATACAGCTATATAGTGATATCTGCAGAAGTGAGAAGATTCTTAGTTGGTTTTTTTTCATTTTGGAATACTTGCTTTGAGAAAAGATTTTCATGCTGGATGTTTACTGATTTGTTTGCCAATGCTCCGATGACAAATGTGACATTCTTTTGGCAAAAACACAGCAACACTCATCAGCGACTTAACTCATCACCACATATGCCAAAGAAAGATCACCACACACACTCAACCATGATATTACAGAAATACACTAACAGTGATTCAAGGGTAACAGTAATGACGTGTCTGAAAAAAATAACAAACTCAAGAGTTTCATGTTACACTCAAGAACATTTAAATAGATCACAGCACTACAAATTCTGGTATATTCCACAGCAGAGCAACAAAATCAGTACAACACACTTGGTGCAAAGAAGGTATAGTTTTTCTTTTTTTTTTTCAGAAACAATTTTCCTGCTTTTTGTTTGCATGAACGTGTAGAGATTGCAACAATCCCAATACATTATACATCTTTTTTTCTTTCAACAACAACAAAAAACATCTCAATTCCAGAGAAGGGTAGACCATACTATCACATCATGCTTATAAATTTTCAGTTATGCTGGGAATATTATTACTTTTTATTACCATGAATTTTAGTTTCAGTACACTGTAGAGTTACATCTACCAGAGAAAGCCGTGTGTTGTCCAGCAGACAGGTGCAGCAGGTTATAAGGGTTTTTTTCAAGGGTTGGCTACATGCTGACTGGATGGCTTAGACACAGATGTCTCAAACTTCTGCAATTTTTTTCCACCAGCTGAAGAGACTTCTTACTCCAAACGCTGAGTAAAGTTTTCTGGGAAAAGTCCTTTGTGAGCACCAGTGCAGAGTGTTAACCAGTCACTTTCCTTGACCCCTGTGAGCCAGCCGGCATCCTGCAACAACAACCACAAATAAATCACTACCAGGCTCCGGTTCGTTCATTCCTTCCTTCCAGGAAGCTATTGGCCTTGAATTACCAGACTTCAATGTGTCACCAGCTGTTCTCACCTGATCCTCTACTGAAGCAGTGGGAACCACCAACACCACATCACCTCTCTTCAATTCAAGCTCATCTGAATTTGCAGCCTCAAAGTCATGCATCGTCTCCACCTGCAGGAAGAAAAAACACCATCACCATCTCTGCTGACAACAGATTGAGCATGTTAACCATTTATGTAAGAAATACATACAGTACATCAAGTGTGTATTTTCTAATTTGTTGCATTAAACATTAGAAGTTAGTGTCTGGAGAAAGACCCGCCTTGTAGAGAAAGTCATCAGGGAGTCCCGACACTCCACCGGACGGACTCATGTGTTTGATAGTCTGGTTTTCAGCTGTCACACCGTTGTCACTAATGGCGGTGGGAGAAATGATGTCAGCATCACGGTCATCATCACCTTCGTTACTGGAAGCAGGCTCAATCACCACAGAGGGGATTGGCATCTTTTCCTGCAGAGGACAAACAGCATTTAGCTCTGTTATAATAATAAAGAAGCAGAACAAAATGTGACCCAAGAACAAATTAATCTGTGGTTTTGAAGAGAATCTAAAGCTGTTTCCAAACCTTTCAAGGGCCTCAGTGGTGACATTTGCTGATGACACTGTTGTATTTTGTATGTACAACTTACATCTAAATTAATTAGTTTTTATCTATTGAATCATGTCTTCACATGTTACTGATCCTACTTTAAAATTCACTGAAGAATGTGTTGTAGTGTTTGTTTGATGAGTCTATTCATGTACATGGTAACAGAGTTAATACTTTCTGACACTGGATTTTCATTTATTTTTGTTTTTATTGGTCTAACTCTAGACGGATGCAATGATTCTGCTGAGTTTCAGTGAATGGTTTATTGTTGCATGAATGGTCATAATGACAGTCGAGTGACAGTTACCGATGGAGCTGCTTCACCTGGAGATGTTTTGATTTCGTCAGCAGGAGGAATCTGTAAGCAAACAGAAATCATTTCATTAAACAGGAACAATCAAATTATGAGATAACAGTAGCTGTTAGCATCCCACATTCTGCTTTACAGTAGTTCACATTCATGCATATTACACATAAAATATGAATGTAGGCTCTGTACTTTGGACAAAAAAAGAGCATTTGGGTCAGAAATAAACACAAGATAGAAATTAATCTTATAAAACACAATTCTCATAGAATCCCAAGAACTTCTAATTCGCAGGTCACACCAATTAGGATCAATTAGGATCACTCAGCCAACGCTGTTTTACTTTAAACCAGATTTAAACTGTGAAACCTGCTGCAAAACCCTTTATTGTCAGTGTCAGACTTCATTGACTGAACAAATACTCTTGACAAGCTGAGTCGCAGGCAACACCATCAGCCAGCTTGAGTCGAGGCAGGCCAGTTCACACCGCTGCAACTTTTCCCTGCAATGTTCTAAAACGGTTTTGTCTCATCGTGAATCTTTGGTTTGAATTGGGCTTTACTTGCCTTCAGTTATCAAGCTCTTCTCCCAGTTTGTGTCCGGGAGGCAGACACCCTCCGCATTTAAGATTAAGGATAAGACTTTCCTCTTTGATAAACCTTATAGAGTGTAGAGTCTGAATCTATGATTGCATGCCACCGATTGCCCCTATGTTCCTGCTGCTACAATTATTATTACTAGTCTTATTTTTATTTTTATTGATATTAATATTATTACCTCTACCATTACCATTCCTAATACTCTCTAACCCTACGTTAAGGTCGGGGTTAGGGTTAGCCACTGCCTGTTCAGGTGGGTTAGGGTTAAGGTTAAGGTTAGGGTTACGGTTAGGGTTAGGATTAAGGTTAGGGTGAAGATTAGGGTTAAGGTTAGGGTTAGGGTTAGCCACTGCCTGCTCAGGTGGGTTAGGGTTAGGGTTAAGATTAGGGTTAGGATTAAGGTTAGGGTGAAGATTAGGGTTAAGGTTAGGGTTAGGGTTAGCCACTGCCTGCTCAGGTGGGTTAGGGTTAAGGTTAGGGTTAAGGTTAGGGTTAAGGTTAGGGTTAAGGTTAGGGTTAAGGTTAAGGTTAGGGTTAGGGTTAGGGTTAGCCACTGCCTGCTCAGGTGGGTTAGGGTTAGGGTTAAGATTAGGGTTAGGATTAGGGTTAAGGTTAGGGTAAGGGTTAGCCACTGCCTGCTCAGGTGGGTTAGGGTTAGGGTTAAGGTTAGGGTTAAGATTAGGGTTAAGGTTAGGGTAAGGGTTAGCCACTGCCTGCTCAGGTGGGTTAGGGTTAGGGTTAAGGTTAGGGTTAAGATTAGGGTTAAGGTTAGGGTAAGGGTTAGCCACTGCCTGCTCAGGTGGGTTAGGGTTAGGGTTAAGATTAGGGTTAAGGTTAGGGTTAGGGTTAAGATTAGGGTTAAGGTTAGGGTAAGGGTTAGCCACTGCCTGCTCAGGTGGGTTAGGGTTAGGGTTAGGGTTAAGGTTAGAGTTAAGATTAGGGTTAAGGTTAGGGTTAGGGTTAAGGTTAGGGTTAAGATTAGGGTTAAGGTTAGGGTAAGGGTTAGCCACTGCCTGCTCAGGTTGGTTAGGGTTAGGGTTAGAGTTAAGATTAGGGTTAGGGTTAAGGTTAGGGTTAAGATTAGGGTTAAGGTAAGGGTTAGCCACTGCCTGCTCAGGTGGGTTAGGGTTAGGGTTAAGGTTAGGGTTACGGTTAGGGTTAGAGTTAAGGTTAGGGTTAAGGTTAGGGTTAAGGTTAGAGTTAAGATTAGGGTTACGGTTAGGGTTAGGGTTAGCCACTGCCTGCTCAGGTGGGAATGTTGGATCTCTGTAAATAATATCATAAGGACTACGGTCTAGACCTGCTCTATATGAGAAGTGCCCTGAGATAACTTCTGTTGTTATCTGATGCTATAAAAATAAAATTTAATTGAATAAGGATGATGATGATGATGATGATGATGATGATGATGATGATGAGGAGGAGGAGAATGAGGAGAATGGTAGTGATGATGACGAGTGAGTTATTGTGATCAATACGTCCACTCACATCAGGCTTGTCCTCCTTCAGGTTGCCAGAACTCTCTGCTGTATCTTCCTCACCAGCAGAGGAAGCTGCATGTTCCTCCACAGCTCCTCCAGCAGGTGGAGCTGGAGGTTCCTCACCAGTCTGTGGAGCTGGAGGTTCCTCACCAGTCTGTGGAG
>NC_133805.1:72500-102500 GCF_043250625.1 Sebastes fasciatus
CCCTGTGTTTCAGCAAAAGGATCTGAATCAAACGCACCTCCTCCCTGTGTTTCAGCTGACAGACCTGAATCAAACGCGCCTCCTCCCTGTGTTTCAGCAAAAGGATCTGAATCAAACGCACCTCCTCCCTGTGTTTCAGCAAAAGGATCTGAATCAAACGCACCTCCTCCCTGTGTTTCAGCTGACAGACCTGAATCAAACGCACCTCCTCCCTGTGTGTCAGAGAAAGGATCTGAATCAAACGCACCTCCTCCCTGTGTTTCAGCTGACAGACCTGAATCAAACGCACCTCCTCCCTGTGTTTCAGCAAAAGGATCTGAATCAAACGCACCTCCTCCCTGTGTTTCAGCTGACAGACCTGAATCAAACGCACCTCCTCCCTGTGTTTCAGCAAAAGGATCTGAATCAAACGCACCTCCTCCCTGTGTTTCAGCTGACAGACCTGAATCAAACGCACCTCCTCCCTGTGTTTCAGCAAAAGGATCTGAATCAAACGCACCTCCTCCCTGTGTTTCAGCAAAAGGATCTGAATCAAACGCACCTCCTCCCTGTGTTTCAGCTGACAGACCTGAATCAAACGCACCTCCTCCCTGTGTTTCAGCAAAAGGATCTGAATCAAACGCACCTCCTCCCTGTGTTTCAGCTGACAGACCTGAATCAAACGCACCTCCTCCCTGTGTTTCAGCTGACAGACCTGAATCAAACGCACCTCCTCCCTGTGTTTCAGCTGACAGACCTGAATCAAACGCACCTCCTCCCTGTGTTTCAGCTGACAGACCTGAATCAAACGCGCCTCCTCCCTGTGTTTCAGCAAAAGGATCTGAATCAAACGCACCTCCTCCCTGTGTTTCAGCTGACAGACCTGAATCAAACGCACCTCCTCCCTGTGTTTCAGCTGACAGACCTGAATCAAACGCACCTCCTCCCTGTGTTTCAGCTGACAGACCTGAATCAAACGCACCTCCTCCCTGTGTTTCAGCTGACAGACCTGAATCAAACGCACCTCCTCCCTGTGTTTCAGCTGACAGACCTGAATCAAACGCACCTCCTCCCTGTGTGTCAGAGAAAGGATCTGAATCAAACGCACCTCCTCCCTGTGTTTCAGCAAAAGGATCTGAATCAAACGCACCTCCTCCCTGTGTTTCAGCTGACAGACCTGAATCAAACGCACCTCCTCCCTGTGTGTCAGAGAAAGGATCTGAATCAAACGCACCTCCTCCCTGTGTTTCAGCTGACAGACCTGAATCAAACGCACCTCCTCCCTGCGTTTCAGAATGATCTCTGTAAACTGATGTGAGATCAGTTTGTTTTCCTGGCAGCTCTTCTTCAGCTGCATCGCTCTCTGGTGAAACTTGTTCTGCTGTTTGAGACCAATCTGCCGCTACACCATCACATCCCCACCCCTCTGAGACAATCACTGGGGGACGATCTTCATATGAAAGTTCATCATCGGCACTCGCCCAGCCTCCTCCCTGACCTCCATCACCCCACTCCTCAGCGGTCTCATATTCAGAGCCGGAACCATCTGGAGACCTGGACCACTTTTCTCCTCTGTCCTCTGTGCTGTCCTCAATCTGTTCACCGTACTCATTGGTGAATATAAGTCCTGGGGTGGACTTCCTACGGTCTATGTGCCCTCCTTCCCAGGAGTCTGACTGCCTTGTCTCATCTTCATCACCTCTGACTGCAGAGGGATGAAAGTTGGGGTTAGTTTGAGAGTTCCAGCTGCTAACCTCATCTTCAGTTGCCGTGGCTGCCTCACTGTCCTGAGGTGTAGCTGTGTCTGCACCCGGCTGCCGGCCATCTGTCTGGGGCCATTCCTGAGCCCCACCCTGAGCCCCACCCTGAGCTCCCTCCGGCCCTACAGCAGGGCCCTCCGCTCCTGAAGAAGCATCTCCATTTGCTGACAAAGAACCAAAGTCAGCGGACCAGTTGGCGACGAAGCCAGCATCTGCAGCCTGCTTGGGAAAGGCAGGGATTGTAGGGTTAAAGTTTGACCCCCCCCGCTCTATGTGAATACACTGATGTTCTAGAGAGAACATGTGAATACACTGATGTTCTAGAGAGAACATGTGAATACACTGATGTTCTGCAGTGAACATGTGAATACACTGATGTTCTAGAGAGAACATGTGAATACACTGATGTTCTAGAGAGAACATGTGAATACACTGATGTTCTGCAGTGAACATGTGAATACACTGATGTTCTGCAGTGAACATGTGAATACACTGATGTTCTAGAGAGAACATGTGAATACACTGATGTTCTAGAGAGAACATGTGAATACACTGATGTTCTGCAGTGAACATGTGAATATACTGATGTTCTAGAGAGAACATGTGAATACACTGATGTTCTAGAGAGAACATGTGAATACACTGATGTTCTAGAGAGAACATGTGAATACACTGATGTTCTGCAGTGAACATGTGAATACACTGATGTTCTAGAGAGAACATGTGAATACACTGATGTTCTGCAGTGAACATGTGAATACACTGATGTTCTAGAGAGAACATGTGAATATACTGATGTTCTAGAGAGAACATGTGAATACACTGATGTTCTAGAGAGAACATGTGAATATACTGATGTTCTAGAGAGAACATGTGAATACACTGATGTTCTGCAGTGAACATGTGAATATACTGATGTTCTAGAGAGAACATGTGAATACACTGATGTTCTAGAGAGAACATGTGAATACACTGATGTTCTAGAGAGAACATGTGAATATACTGATGTTCTAGAGAGAACATGTGAATACACTGATGTTCTAGAGAGAACATGTGAATATACTGATGTTCTAGAGAGAACATGTGAATACACTGATGTTCTGCAGTGAACATGTGAATATACTGATGTTCTAGAGAGAACATGTGAATATACTGATGTTCTGCAGTGAACATGTGAATATACTGATGTTCTAGAGAGAACATGTGAATACACTGATGTTCTAGAGAGAACATGTGAATACACTGATGTTCTAGAGAGAACATGTGAATATACTGATGTTCTAGAGAGAACATGTGAATACACTGATGTTCTAGAGAGAACATGTGAATATACTGATGTTCTGCAGTGAACATGTGAATATACTGATGTTCTAGAGAGAACATGTGAATACACTGATGTTCTACAGGGTGAACATGTGAATATACTGATGTTCTGCAGTGAACATGTGAATATACTGATTTTCTACAGAGTGAACATGTGAATATACTGATGTTCTGCAGTGAACATGTGAATATACTGATGTTCTACAGAGTGAACATGTGAATATACTGATGTTCTAGAGAGAACATGTGAATACATTGATGTTCTAGAGAGAACATGTGAATATACTGATGTTCTAGAGAGAACATGTGAATATACTGATGTTCTGCAGTGAACATGTGAATATACTGATGTTCTAGAGAGAACATGTGAATACACTGATGTTCTAGAGAGAACATGTGAATATACTGATGTTCTAGAGAGAACATGTGAATACACTGATGTTCTGCAGTGAACATGTGAATATACTGATGTTCTAGAGAGAACACGTGAATACACTGATGTTCTACAGGGTGAACATGTGAATATACTGATGTTCTGCAGTGAACATGTGAATATACTGATGTTCTACAGAGTGAACATGTGAATATACTGATGTTCTAGAGAGAACATGTGAATACACTGATGTTCTAGAGAGAACATGTGAATATACTGATGTTCTAGAGAGAACATGTGAATACACTGATGTTCTGCAGTGAACATGTGAATATACTGATGTTCTAGAGAGAACATGTGAATACACTGATGTTCTACAGGGTGAACATGTGAATATACTGATGTTCTGCAGTGAACATGTGAATATACTGATGTTCTGCAGTGAACATGTGAATATACTGATGTTCTGCAGTGAACATGTGAATATACTGATGTTCTACAGAGTGAACATGTGAATATACTGATGTTCTAGAGAGAACATGTGAATACACTGATGTTCTGCAGTGAACATGTGAATATACTGATGTTCTGCAGTGAACATGTGAATATACTGATGTTCTAGAGAGAACATGTGAATACACTGATGTTCTAGAGAGAACATGTGAATATACTGATGTTCTAGAGAGAACATGTGAATACACTGATGTTCTGCAGTGAACATGTGAATATACTGATGTTCTAGAGAGAACATGTGAATACACTGATGTTCTACAGGGTGAACATGTGAATATACTGATGTTCTGCAGTGAACATGTGAATATACTGATGTTCTGCAGTGAACATGTGAATATACTGATGTTCTGCAGTGAACATGTGAATATACTGATGTTCTGCAGTGAACATGTGAATATACTGATGTTCTACAGTGAACATGTGAATATACTGATGTTCTGCAGTGAACATGTGAATATACTGATGTTCTACAGAGTGAACATGTGAATATACTGATGTTCTGCAGTGAACATGTGAATATACTGATGTTCTACAGTGAACATGTGAATACACTGATGTTCTGCAGTGAACATGTGAATATACTGATGTTCTAGAGAGAACATGTGAATATACTGATGTTCTGCAGTGAACATGTGAATATACTGATTTTCTACAGAGTGAACATGTGAATATACTGATGTTCTAGAGCAGGGGTCTCAAACTCGCGGCCCGCGGGCCAATTGCGGCCCGCAAGACGATATTTTGTGGCCCCCACCTTGATATGAAAGTTTAATGTTAGTGCGGCCCGCAAATTTATTATTTTTTTTATAAAGTTTTTTATAAAGTTTTTTTTGGGGGCATTTTTTCATTTTTATTGACAGGACAGTGGATAGAGTCTTGGAAAGGGGGGAGAGAGAGAGTGGATGCGGAAAGGGCCACAGGCCGGATTCGAACCCGAGCCGCCGCGGTCAGGACCAAGTCTTGTTACATGGGCGCCCGCTCTACCAACTGAGCTAACCAGGCGCCCTCGGCCCGCGAGTTTTATGTGAATGGCAGTTTGCCGTGGAAGGTCCCTTTGTTGCGCGAGCCCGAGCTGAACGAACCTACCAATCACAGCGGGGTATATGGCTCCCGGGGACGGGCAATCGGCCGGGCTTGATGCAAGCAGAGAAACATTTCACAACAACTATGGCGGCGCCCGTGTAACATCGCATAAACTCGATTAAAGCTTGATTTATACTTCTGCGTGTAATCGACGCCGTAGCCTGACGTGCACCTCTCCAGAAATGTAACTACACGTCGCGGCGACGCAGACCGCAACAGCTGTGATTGGTCCAGTCTCTCAGCGATGCTGAGCGGCCAGGACCAAGTTCTACTTCTCTCTGCCTCCATCTTTTCAATGTTTGTTCACACAAATCCACTCAGATATATTTTCTCTTTTCGGCGTTGCAGTAATGTCAGTAAAAGTTCTGTGGTTCAACAGTTATTAGCTCCAACTCCCTCAGTTTCTGTTTGTAGTACAAGAAGAAGAAGGAAACTCATAGAGACGCCGCCGCCAACTAGCGGTTTGGTGGTGTAATTGCAGAGCAACACAAACACAGCAGGCACAACTTTATTGCGGAGTGACACCAAGTGGAATGAATATATATCTTGTCACACAGCCCCAATCATGTCTTTTTCAAAGCCTGCAGTGAAGAGAAAGGTTGGTGACGAGCACAGACAATTTCAGGAAAAGTGGGAGACGCAATAGAGGCCATGTTCAGAAGAACCGTTCATGTTCTTCAATGTTCCATTCATGTTCAGGACAGTTCATGTTCAGAAGAACCGTTCATGTTCTTCAATGTTCCATTAATGTTCAGGACAGTTCATGTTCAGAAGAACCCATTCAAGTTAAAGAACTGTTAATAATGACGTTTGAGAAGATTGTTGTTTTTTTTAACAAAGCTTTTTTTGTGGAATACCTGATGCGGCCCAGCCTCACCCAGACTCTGCCTCCAGCGGCCCCCAGGTAAATTGAGTTTGAGACCACTGTTCTAGAGAGAACATGTGAATATACTGATGTTCTAGAGAGAACATGTGAATATACTGATTTTCTACAGAGTGAACATGTGAATATACTGATGTTCTAGAGAGAACATGTGAATATACTGATGTTCTGCAGTGAACATGTGAATATACTGATGTTCTGCAGTGAACATGTGAATATACTGATGTTCTACAGAATGAACATGTGAATATACTGATGTTCTAGAGAGAACATGTGAATACACTGATGTTCTAGAGAGAACATGTGAATATACTGATGTTCTGCAGTGAACATGTGAATATACTGATGTTCTGCAGTGAACATGTGAATATACTGATGTTCTACAGAATGAACATGTGAATATACTGATGTTCTAGAGAGAACATGTGAATACACTGATGTTCTAGAGAGAACATGTGAATATACTGATGTTCTAGAGAGAACATGTGAATATACTGATGTTCTGCAGTGAACATGTGAATATACTGATGTTCTAGAGAGAACATGTGAATACACTGATGTTCTAGAGAGAACATGTGAATATACTGATGTTCTAGAGAGAACATGTGAATACACTGATGTTCTGCAGTGAACATGTGAATATACTGATGTTCTACAGAGTGAACATGTGAATATACTGATGTTCTGCAGTGAACATGTGAATATACTGATGTTCTACAGAGTGAACATGTGAATATACTGATGTTCTAGAGAGAACATGTGAATATACTGATGTTCTAGAGAGAACATGTGAATATACTGATGTTCTACAGAGTGAACATGTGAATATACTGATGTTCTAGAGAGAACATGTGAATATACTGATGTTATGCAGTGAACATGTGAATATACTGATGTTCTGCAGTGAACATGTGAATATACTGATGTTCTGCAGTGAACATGTGAATATACTGATGTTCTACAGAGTGAACATGTGAATATACTGATGTTATGCAGTGAACATGTGAATATACTGATGTTCTACAGAGTGAACATGTGAATATACTGATGTTCTAGAGAGAACATGTGAATATACTGATGTTCTGCAGTGAACATGTGAATATACTGATGTTCTACAGAGTGAACATGTGAATATACTGATGTTATGCAGTGAACATGTGAATATACTGATGTTCTACAGAGTGAACATGTGAATATACTGATGTTCTACAGAGTGAACATGTGAATATACTGATGTTCTGCAGTGAACATGTGAATATACTGATGTTCTGCAGTGAACATGTGAATATACTGATGTTCTGCGGGGTGAACATCATCATAGACAGTGAGTTGAAACTAGAACTCGCTCATTGTCAGTGATATTTCAGGTTTTAGTGATGATGAAAAACAGATGTTACTTACAGGTTGAGCTGTTGGGGCGTTTGCCTTGAAAAAACAGAAAGAGGTAGAAGATGGTTCATATCTGCAGAGAAAACTACACTGATCTGTGTACTACTACTATTACTATTTCTCTGTACTGTACTGCAATGTATTTATTGATTTATTTTTAGAAAATAATGAAATTATAAATTTACTTGACCAACTTCATTTTTGCATTCATACCCTAATCTCCAAATGATTTTACCTTCAACAATATAAGTTTAGAAGATGAAGTCAGTGTTACTGATTGTGCACTAACAGTGTAAAATGATGTCCTTTAACAGCTTTAAATAAGACAGAAGAAGAACTGTACTCACCGACCACATATCCCAAGGCAGAGCTGTCTGAAAGAGTCAGAGCACATGTTGTCAAACTTAAAACCTAGACTTTATGACATTTGTCATATACATACATACATACATGAAATTGTATGTTATAATTGTTCACATGGCTTGTGAATACATTTTAGAAACACAACAGATAAATATCAACATATAATTATCAGCTGGGACAGACTGGGAATGATAAACTGATAATCTTCAATCACTCATGTAGTCCACAGATATTTAGTATATTCATGATTATGTCTGTGATTTACTTATAACACCCAGAGATTAACTCTCATTTTAGCATAAAACTCAGCAGCAGCAATGGACCACAAACTTTCTGTGTGAAACTCAATAGTTTTCATCTTCAGGTAACTGATCACCTGATCACCTGACCACCTGATCACCTGACCACCTGATCACCTGACCAACTGATCACCTGGTCAGGTGTTCAGTCACCTGCCTGAGACTGTCTGTGTTAAATAGGATATGCTGAGAGAAGGTGAATCATGTAAATCAGCAAGTCTTTTTGGTGATCTACTTCAGTCTCTTTAGGGTTAGGGTTCACCAACACTGAGTTGGTGCAGCTTGTGATGCTGGCATTGCTTTGTCCAATCAAACATATTGAGGTGTACATGAGTTCACTCCGGTTCCAGCTGTTGCTGGTGAAATGTGAATGTTTTTCATGCTGCTGTCAGTTAATCAAGAGAACCTGTGGTATCGGCGAAACACTTTCATCTGGCTGAAAAGCATCAAAATCCATGTCGAGAAGAGATTCTCCTGGTCGTTCATTGGGCTGTGGGTGACAACAACACAAAAACAGGTAAGCAGGTGTTTACAACACTCGGTGCATATTAGTCGTCTCTGTTTGTTTTAGGAATTGTTATTGAACACAGAAAATATGTGAGGACTCCAGAGACCTGCGATGGTGACGGTGCTGGTAAAAAATCTCCTCCAAACAGGTCGATGATCTGCTCCTCTGCCACCTCCTTGGTAGGTGTGGCCTTTGGTGGTGGAGGCACCGGTGGCCCCTTTTTAAGCTGCCAAATAAACAAGATAATTATTATTATTAAATCAACTCAGAGTAGATTTAATAAAGCAGCATCTCTTAACTTTTTCCGATCCATTTCACTGTTTAATGTTGAAATCACAGAGGATGGATGGAGCCACATGTGCATGATACAGAAACGATGATACAGTTCAACACTACAGTTTGTATGTTATTATTGTAATTAACTATTAATATTTACACTGGTAGCACTCGTGGGTATCTGCGGTAACGATGCTGTATAACCATCGTCCGGCCTTATAAAACTCAACAATGTTCAATTTTCTGTCACCAGGAGCCGCAAAGAAGCTCAGAAGAGCCAACATGCTCCTCTCGTTTCAACCATCAGGGGGCCTCGCTGTATATTTAGTCTATATGCAGATGTGTGAATATATATGTTTATACAGATGTGTGAATATATATTATGTTTATACAGATGTGTGAATATATGTTTATACAGATGTGTGAATATATGTGTTTATACAGATGTGTGAATATATATGTTTATACAGATGTGTGAATATATATTATGTTTATACAGATGTGTGAATGTATATTTAGTCTATATGCAGTTGTGTGAATATATGTGTTTATACAGATGTGTGAATATATATATTATATTTATACAGATGTGTGAATATATATGTTTATACAGATGTCTGAATATGTGTTTATACAGATGTGTGAATATATATGTTTATACAGATGTGTGAATATATATTATGTTTATACAGATGTGTGAATATATGTGTTTATACAGATGTGTGAATATATATTATGTTTATACAGATGTGTGAATGTATATTTAGTCTATATGCAGATGTGTGAATATGTGTTTATACAGATGTGTGAATATATATATTATATTTATACAGATGTGTGAATATATGTTTATACAGATGTGTGAATATATGTGTTTATACAGATGTGTGAATATATATGTTTATACAGATGTGTGAATATATATTATGTTTATACGGATGTGTGAATATATATGTTTATACAGATGTGTGAATATATATTATGTTTATACAGATGTGTGAATATATATGTTTATACAGATGTGTGAATATATATGTTTATACAGATGTGTGAATATATATTATGTTTATACAGATGTGTGAATATATATGTTTATACAGATGTGTGAATATATGTGTTTATACAGATGTGTGAATATATATTATGTTTGTACAGATGTGTGAATATATATTATGTTTATACAGATGTGTGAATATATATTATGTTTATACAGATGTGTGAATATATTATATGTTTATACAGATGTGTGAATATATATTATGTTTATACAGATGTGTGAATATATATTATGTTTATACAGATGTGTGAATATATTATATGTTTATACAGATGTGTGAATATATATTATGTTTATACAGATGTGTGAATATATATTATGTTTGTACAGATGTGTGAATATATATTATGTTTATACAGATGTGTGAATATATATTATGTTTATACAGATGTGTGAATATATTATATGTTTATACAGATGTGTGAATATATATTATGTTTATACAGATGTGTGAATATATGTGTTTATACAGATGTGTGAATATATATTATGTTTATACAGATGTGTGAATGTATATTTAGTCTATATGCAGATGTGTGAATGTGTTTATACAGATCTGTGAATATATATATTATATTTATACAGATGTGTGAATATATGTTTATACAGATGTGTGAATATATGTGTTTATACAGATGTGTGAATATATATGTTTATACAGATGTGTGAATATATATTATGTTTATACGGATGTGTGAATATATATGTTTATACAGATGTGTGAATATATATGTTTATACAGATGTGTGAATATATATTATGTTTATACAGATGTGTGAATATATATGTTTATACAGATGTGTGAATATATGTGTTTATACAGATGTGTGAATATATATTATGTTTATACGGATGTGTGAATATATATGTTTATACAGATGTGTGAATATATATTATGTTTATACAGATGTGTGAATATATATTATGTTTGTACAGATGTGTGAATATATATTATGTTTATACAGATGTGTGAATATATATTATGTTTATACAGATGTGTGAATATATTATATGTTTATACAGATGTGTGAATATATATTATGTTTATACAGATGTGTGAATATATATTATGTTTGTACAGATGTGTGAATATATATTATGTTTATACAGATGTGTGAATATATATTATGTTTATACAGATGTGTGAATATATTATATGTTTATACAGATGTGTGAATATATATTATGTTTATACAGATGTGTGAATATATGTGTTTATACAGATGTGTGAATATATATTATGTTTATACAGATGTGTGAATGTATATTTAGTCTATATGCAGATGTGTGAATATGTGTTTATACAGATCTGTGAATATATATATTATATTTATACAGATGTGTGAATATATGTTTATACAGATGTGTGAATATATGTGTTTATACAGATGTGTGAATATATATGTTTATACAGATGTGTGAATATATATTATGTTTATACGGATGTGTGAATATATATGTTTATACAGATGTGTGAATATATATGTTTATACAGATGTGTGAATATATGTGTTTATACAGATGTGTGAATATATATGTTTATACGGATGTGTGAATATATATTATGTTTGTACAGATGTGTGAATATATATTATGTTTATACAGATGTGTGAATATATATTATGTTTGTACAGATGTGTGAATATATATTATTTTTATACAGATGTGTGAATATATATTATGTTTATACAGATGTGTGAATATATTATATGTTTATACAGATGTGTGAATATATATTATGTTATACGGATGTGTGAATATATATTTAGTCTATATGCAGATGTGTGAATATGTGTTTATACAGATGTGTGAATATATATATTATATTTATACAGATGTGTGAATATATATTATATTTATACAGATGTGTGAATATATGTTTATACAGATGTGTGAATATATGTGTTTATACAGATGTGTGAATATATATGTTTATACAGATGTGTGAATATATATTATGTTTATACGGATGTGTGAATATATATGTTTATACAGATGTGTGAATATATATTATGTTTATACAGATGTGTGAATATATATGTTTATACAGATGTGTGAATATATATGTTTATACAGATGTGTGAATATATATTATGTTTATACAGATGTGTGAATATATATGTTTATACAGATGTGTGAATATATGTGTTTATACAGATGTGTGAATATATATTATGTTTATACGGATGTGTGAATATATATGTTTATACAGATGTGTGAATATATATTATGTTTATACAGATGTGTGAATATATATTATGTTTGTACAGATGTGTGAATATATATTATGTTTATACAGATGTGTGAATATATATTATGTTTATACAGATGTGTGAATATATTATATGTTTATACAGATGTGTGAATATATATTATGTTTATACAGATGTGTGAATATATATTATGTTTGTACAGATGTGTGAATATATATTATGTTTATACAGATGTGTGAATATATATTATGTTTATACAGATGTGTGAATATATTATATGTTTATACAGATGTGTGAATATATATTATGTTTATACAGATGTGTGAATATATGTGTTTATACAGATGTGTGAATATATATTATGTTTATACAGATGTGTGAATGTATATTTAGTCTATATGCAGATGTGTGAATGTGTTTATACAGATCTGTGAATATATATATTATATTTATACAGATGTGTGAATATATGTTTATACAGATGTGTGAATATATGTGTTTATACAGATGTGTGAATATATATGTTTATACAGATGTGTGAATATATATTATGTTTATACGGATGTGTGAATATATATGTTTATACAGATGTGTGAATATATATGTTTATACAGATGTGTGAATATATATTATGTTTATACAGATGTGTGAATATATATGTTTATACAGATGTGTGAATATATGTGTTTATACAGATGTGTGAATATATATTATGTTTATACGGATGTGTGAATATATATGTTTATACAGATGTGTGAATATATATTATGTTTATACAGATGTGTGAATATATATTATGTTTGTACAGATGTGTGAATATATATTATGTTTATACAGATGTGTGAATATATATTATGTTTATACAGATGTGTGAATATATTATATGTTTATACAGATGTGTGAATATATATTATGTTTATACAGATGTGTGAATATATATTATGTTTGTACAGATGTGTGAATATATATTATGTTTATACAGATGTGTGAATATATATTATGTTTATACAGATGTGTGAATATATTATATGTTTATACAGATGTGTGAATATATATTATGTTTATACAGATGTGTGAATATATGTGTTTATACAGATGTGTGAATATATATTATGTTTATACAGATGTGTGAATGTATATTTAGTCTATATGCAGATGTGTGAATATGTGTTTATACAGATCTGTGAATATATATATTATATTTATACAGATGTGTGAATATATGTTTATACAGATGTGTGAATATATGTGTTTATACAGATGTGTGAATATATATGTTTATACAGATGTGTGAATATATATTATGTTTATACGGATGTGTGAATATATATGTTTATACAGATGTGTGAATATATATGTTTATACAGATGTGTGAATATATGTGTTTATACAGATGTGTGAATATATATGTTTATACGGATGTGTGAATATATATTATGTTTGTACAGATGTGTGAATATATATTATGTTTATACAGATGTGTGAATATATATTATGTTTATACGGATGTGTGAATATATATGTTTATACAGATGTGTGAATATATATGTTTATACAGATGTGTGAATATATGTGTTTATACAGATGTGTGAATATATATTATGTTTATACGGATGTGTGAATATATATTATGTTTATACAGATGTGTGAATATATATTATGTTATACGGATGTGTGAATATATATTATGTTTATACGGATGTGTGAATATATATTATGTTTGTACAGATGTGTGAATATATATTATGTTTATACAGATGTGTGAATATATATGTTTATACAGATGTGTGAATATATGTGTTTATACAGATGTGTGAATATATATTATGTTTATACGGATGTGTGAATATATATTATGTTTGTACAGATGTGTGAATATATATTATGTTTATATATGTGCCTGTATTACGTTCTAGTGCCTGGTTTTTATGTGTGCGGGTTTTGAGACTAATCAAACGCCATATCACATATATATACTGGAAAAACAAAGTTAGTAAACTTGTGTTTGGGGGATTATTTCTCTGTTGTTACAATGCTAATGGTCATTGTATTTTACATCGTTGGAAAGCCTGTTTATTTACCTTCGCAATGATGTCCAACTTGTAAGGATCATGCATTTGTGGGATGAGCAGCACAGCTGATTATGTGGGTAGCGCCCAAGAAAAATTTGCCAAAATGCTCTGCCAATGGTAAACAGTGTATTGTCATAAGGCTACCAGGACGCCTGCAATGACTGCCCTTCCCCATCAGGCCCGTTTGCGCTGGTGTCAACAACAAAGATAATGGAACCTGAACATGTGGGGGAATGTCATGTTCAGTGATGAGTCCAGGTTCTGTCTGTGAAAGTTGGATGGCAGGTCAAAGTATGGAGACGACGTGGAGAACGCTATGCTGATTGTTGCACCGATGGAGTAACAGCTTTTGGTGGGGGCAGTGTCATGGTGGGGGGGGGGGCATCTCCCTCACTGGCAAAACAAGGCTTGTCATCATTGAAGGCCATCTCAATGCAGGGAGATATCGGGATGAGATTCTGCAGCCAGTGGCGATCCCATATCTCCACAATCTGGCACCTAACTTCATCCTCCAAGAAACAACGCCCCCCCCCACAGAGCCAGGGTTATCACAGACTACCTCCACAATGAGGGAGTAGAGAGAATGGAACGGCCTGTCAAGAGTCCAGACCTCAACCCAATTCAACATGTAGGATCAGCTTGGGCGTGCTGTACGTGTTAGAGTGACCAACACAACCACGCTGGCTGACCTGCAACCAATCCTGGTTGAGGAATGGAACGCCATCCCACAGCAACGTGTGACCAGGTTGGTGACCAGCATGAGGAGGAGGTGCCAGGCTGTTGTGGCTGCGTATGGATCTTCCACCGCTACTGAGGCTCCTGACGGTGGATTCAATCAATCAATATGTCTTGTTTGTTCCTTGTTACTGATAGAGACTTCAATCATCCACCAAACAACTCAAAACAAGAGTCAATACCAACAGGAGAATACACTGTTTACCATTGGCAGAGCATTTTGGCAAATTTTTCTTGGGCGTTACCCACATAATCAGCTGTGCTGCTCATCCCACAAATGCATGATCCTTACAAGTTGGACATCATTGTGAAGGTAAATAAACAGGCTTTCCAACCATGTAAAATACAATGACCATTAGCATTGTAACAACAGAGAAATAATCGACCAAACACAAGTTTCCGAACTTTGTTTTTCCAGTTTATATACATATACATATATATATATGTATATATATATACATATATATATATATATATACACACACATATGTACACATACATCACATACAGAATATACAAATACATCACATACATACACGCAACAAACGCTGTTGAAGGCTAACACTTAGAGTCGGTGTCTCTACTCTAATTTCAGCTATCAACTCTAGTGTGTATATAACAACTCTGGTGTTATATATTCACTCAACACACACAGTAACACAAAAAGATGTTACATGTTCACTCACCAGTTAACAGACAACAGTGTGCAGCAAAGAAAAACAGTCACAGAAAGTTACTGTGAAGTTCCAACAGTTGACTTAACCAACACACACATCTGTAAAATACTATAAATCACTGTTATCTATCAATCACTGTTATCTATCAATCACTGTCTATCAATCACTGTCTATCAATCACTGTTATCTATCAATCACTATGATCTATCACTCAGTGTTATCTATCAATCACTGTCTATCAATCACTGTTATCTATCAATCACTATGATCTATCACTCAGTGTTATCTATCAATCACTGTCTATCAATCACTGTTATCTATCAATCACTATCTATCAATCCCTGTCTATCAATCACTGTTATCTATCAATCACTATGATCTATCAATCACTGTTATCTATCAATCACTGTTATCTATCAATCACTATGATCTATCAATCAGTTATCTATCAATTACTATTATCTATCAATCACTATTATCTATCAATCACTATGATCTATCAATCACTGCTATCTATCAATCACTACGATCTATCAATCACTTTTATCTATCAATCACTGTTATCTATCAATCACTACGATCAATCAATCACTGTTATACATCAATCACTGTTATCCATCAATCAATCACTGTTATCAATAAATCACTGTTATCTATCAATAACTGTTATCTATAAAATCACTATTATCTATCAATCACTATGATCTATCAATCACTATGATCTATCAATCACTGTTATCTATCAATCACTACTATCTATCAATCACTACGATCTATCAATCACTACGATCTATCAATCACTACGATCAATCAATCACTGTTATCCATCAATCAATCACTGTTATCTATCAATCACTTTTATCTATAAATAACTTATCTATAAATAACTTATCTATAAAATCCCTATTATCTATCAATCACTGTTATCTATTAGTCACTATGATCTATCAATGACTTATCTATCTATTACTATTGTCTATCAATCACTGTTATCTATTAATCAATACAATCTATCAATCACTATGATCTATCAATCACTGTTATCTATCAATCACTATTATCTATAAATCACTGTTATCTATCAATCACTGTTATCTATCAATCACTATTATCTATCAATCACTGTTATCTATCAATCACTATTATCTATCAATCACTGTTATCAATCAATCAATCAATCAATCACTGTTATCTATCAATCACTGTTATCCATCAATCAATCACTGTTATCTATCAATCACAACGATCGTTGTTATACATCAATCACTGTTATCCATCCATCAATCAATCAATCACTGTTATCTATCAATCACTGTTATCTATCAATCACTATTATCTATCAATCACTGTTATCCATCAATCACTATTATCTATCAATCACTGTTATCAATCAATCAATCAATCAATCACTGTTATCTATCAATCACTGTTATCCATCAATCAATCACTGTTATCTATCAATCACAACGATCGTTGTTATACATCAATCACTGTTATCCATCAATCAATCAATCACTGTTATCTATCAATCACTGTTATCTATCAATCACTGTTATCCATCAATCAATCACTGTTATCTATCAATAACTGTTATACATCAATCACTGTTATCCATCAATCAATCACTGTTATCTATCAATCAATCACTGTTATCTATCAATAACTGTTATACATCAATCACTGTTATCAATCACTGTTATCTATCAATAACGACGATCGTTGTTATACATAAATCACTGTTATCCATCAATCAATCACTTATCTATCAATCAATCACTGTTATCTATCAATAACTGTTATACATCAATCACTGTTATCCATCAATCAATCAATCACTGTTATCTATCAATCACTGTTATCTATCAATCACTGTTATCCATCAATCAATCACTGTTATCTATCAATCAATCACTGTTATCTATCAATAACTGTTATACATCAATCACTGTTATCCATCAATCAATCACTGTTATCTATCAATCACTGTTATCCATCATCAATCACTGTTATCTATCAATCACTGTTATCCATCAATCAATCAATCACTATTATCTATCAATCACTGTTATCCATCAATCAATCACTATTATCAATCAATCACTTATCTATCAATCACTACGATCTCAATCACTACGATCTATCAATCACTGTTATCTATCTATCACTGTTATCTATCAATCACTGTTATCTATTAATCACTATGATCTATCAATCACTGTTATCTATCTATCACTATTATCTATTAATCACTATGATCTATCAATCACTATTATCTATCTATCACTTATCTATCAATCACTATGATCTATCAATCACTTTTATCTGTCTATCACTATTATCTATCAATCACTGTTATCTATTAATCACTATGATCTATCAATCACTATTATTTATCTATCACTATTATCTATCAATCACTATTATCCATCAATCACTACGATCTATCAATCACTACGATCTATCAATCACTATGATCTATCAATCACTGTTCTCTATCTATCACTGTTATAGATCTACCTGTGTTGGAGATCTGGATCAATTGAGGACTAGATCTACCTGTGATGGAGATCTGGATCAATTAAGGACTAGATCTACCTGTGATGGAGATCTGGATCAATTGAGGACTAGATCTACCTGTGATGGAGATCTGGATCAATTAAGGATTAGATCTACCCGTGTTGGAGATCTGGATCAATTGAGGTCTAGATCTACCTGTGATGGAGATCTGGATCAATTAAGGACTAGATCTACCTGTGTTGGAGATCTGGATCAATTGAGGACTAGATCTACCCGTGTTGGAGATCTGGATCAATTGAGAACTAGATCTACCTGTGTTGGAGATCTGGATCAATTGAGGACTAGATCTACCTGTGTTGGAGATCTGGATCAATTGAGGACTAGATCTACCTGTGTTGGACATCTGGATGAATTAAGGACTAGATCTACCCGTGTTGGAGATCTGGATCAATTGAGGACTAGATCTACCTGTGATGGAGATCTGGATGAATTAAGGACTAGATCTACCCGTGTTGGAGATCTGGATCAATTGAGAACTAGATCTACCTGTGTTGGAGATCTGGATGAATTAAGGACTAGATCTACCCGTGTTGGAGATCTGGATCAATTGAGGACTAGATCTACCTGTGATGGAGATCTGGATGAATTAACGACTAGATCTACCCGTGTTGGAGATCTGGATCAATTGAGAACTAGATCTACCTGTGTTGGAGATCTGGATGAATTAAGGACTAGATCTACCTGTGTTGGAGATCTGGATGAATTAAGGACTAGATCTACCTGTGATGGAGATCTGGATCAATTGAGGACTAGATCTACCTGTGTTGGACATCTGGATGAATTAAGGACTAGATCTACCCGTGTTGGAGATCTGGATCAATTGAGGACTAGATCTACCTGTGTTGGAGATCTGGATGAATTAAGGACTAGATCTACCCGTGTTGGAGATCTGGATCAATTGAGGACTAGATCTACCTGTGATGGAGATCTGGATCAATTGAGGACTAGATCTACCTGTGATGGAGATCTGGATCAATTGAGGACTAGATCTACCTGTGATGGAGATCTGGATCAATTGAGGACTAGATCTACCTGTGTTGGAGATCTGGATCAATTAAGGACTAGATCTACCTGTGTTGGAGATCTGGATCAATTGAGGACTAGATCTACCTGTGATGGAGATCTGGATCCAGTTTGGACTAGATCTACCTGTGATGGAGATCTGGATCCAGTTAGGACTAGATCTACCCGTGATGGAGATCTGGATCCAGTTAGGATTAGATCTACCTGAAGATCTGGGTCAAGTATGGGTAACATCTACCTGTGATGGAGATCTGGATCCAGTTAGATTTAGATCTAACTGTGATGTGAATCTGGAGTAGATCTACCTGTATAGGGGATTTGGGCCGTGGTGGTCCAGGTGATACAGGGCGGAGCATGTGATTTGAGCTGGCGTCTGGACTCTCAGGTGGACTCTCATCTTCTGGTGGTGATGGGGTTCTGGCAAGTCGCAGTGGTCCTGTATCACTGAGGGAAGAGACAGAAACCACATGATCACATGTTTTCAGAGTCTTCTGATTGGCTAGACAGTGTCAGATGTTACAAACAAACACTGTATCGCAGGTAGATCTACCCGTATCGCAGGTAGATCTACCCGTATCGCAGGTAGATCTACCCGTATCGCTGGTAGATCTACCCGTATCGCAGGTAGATATACCCGTATCGCAGGTAAATCTACCCGTATCGCTGGTAGATCTACCCGTATCGCAGGTAGATCTACCCGTATCGCTGGTAGATCTACCCGTATCGCAGGTAGATATACCCGTATCGCAGGTAAATCTACCCGTATCGCTGGTAGATCTACCCGTATCGCTGGTAGATATACCCGTATCGCTGGTAGATCTACCCGTATCGCTGGTAGAGCTACCCGTATCGCTGGTAGATCTACCCGTATCGCTGGTAGATCTACCCGTATCGCTGGTAGATCTACCCGTATCGCAGGTAAATCTACCCGTATCGCAGGTAGATCTACCCGTATCGCTGGTAGATCTACCCGTATCGCTGGTAGATCTAACCGTATCGCAGGTAGATCTACCCGTATCGCTGGTAGATCTAACCGTATCGCTGGTAGATCTACCCGTATCGCAGGTAGATCTACCCGTATCGCAGGTAGATCTACCCGTATCGCAGGTAGAGCTACCCGTATCGCTGGTAGAGCTACCCGTATCGCTGGTAGAGCTACCCGTATCGCTGGTAGATCTACCCGTATCGCTGGTAGATCTACCCGTATCGCAGGTAGAGCTACCCGTATCGCAGGTAGATCTACCCGTATCGCAGGTAGATCTACCCGTATCGCAGGTAGAGCTACCCGTATCGCTGGTAGATCTACCCGTATCGCTGGTAGATCTACCCGTATCGCAGGTAGATGTACCCGTATCGCTGGTAGATCTACCCGTATCGCAGGTAGAGCTACCCGTATCGCTGGTAGAGCTACCCGTATTGCAGGTAGAGCTACCCGTATCGCAGGTAGATCTACCCGTATTGCAGGTAGAGCTACCCGTATCGCTGGTAGAGCTACCCGTATCGCTGGTAGAGCTACCCGTATCGCAGGTAGATCTACCCGTATTGCAGGTAGAGCTACCCGTATCGCTGGTAGAGCTACCCGTATCGCAGGTAGATCTACCCGTATTGCAGGTAGATATACCCGTATCGCTGGTAGATCTACCCGTATCGCAGGTAGATCTACCCGTATCGCTGGTAGATCTACCCGTATTGCAGGTAGATCTACCCGTATCGCTGGTAGATCTACCCGTATCGCTGGTAGAGCTACCCGTATCGCTGGTAGAGCTACCCGTATCGCTGGTAGATCTACCCGTATCGCAGGTAGATCTACCCGTATCGCAGGTAGATCTACCCGTATCGCTGGTAGATCTACCCGTATCGCTGGTAGATCTACCCGTATCGCTGGTAGATCTACCCGTATCGCTGGTAGATCTACCCGTATCGCTGGTAGATATACCCGTATCGCTGGTAGATCTACCCGTATTGCAGGTAGATCTACCCGTATCGCTGGTAGATCTACCCGTATCGCTGGTAGATCTACCCGTATCGCTGGTAGATCTACCCGTATCGCTGGTAGATCTACCCGTATCGCTGGTAGATATACCCGTATCGCTGGTAGAGCTACCCGTATCGCTGGTAGATCTACCCGTATTGCAGGTAGATCTACCCGTATCGCTGGTAGATCTACCCGTATCGCAGGTAGATCTACCCGTATCGCTGGTAGATCTACCCGTATCGCAGGTAGATCTACCCGTATCGCTGGTAGATCTACTCGTATCGCTGGTAGAGCTACCCGTATCGCTGGTAGATCTACCCGTATTGCAGGTAGATCTACCCGTATCGCTGGTAGATATACCCGTATTGCAGGTAGATCTACCCGTATCGCAGGTAGATCTACCCGTATCGCAGGTAGATCTACCCGTATCGCAGGTAGATCTACCAGTATCGCAGGTAGATCTACATTAAGCTGATTATCACAGTGAAAACTGTCACTGACCTCGGAGCTCCTTGGATGGTGAACATCTTATCGGAGTGCTGCTCACTCAGTTTGGTCATGACTTCATAAAGTTGCCTACACACCTGGAGGGTAACAGAAACAAAATAAAGTGAAGTTATTTTTCAGTTCAGTTCACCTTTGTATGAAATGTGAGTTTCACACTTTACCAGGTAACCCCACCCTCCTCACCAGAGAGATCTCGCGGTGAAACTTGGCCTCCAGATTGGTAACACACTTATAGGTGCTGATGTAGAAGCCGACCCGGCTGCAGAGCAGAAAGTAACAGAGTTGGTGATTTCATGTCATTGTTTTTCTCCAGATGGTTGAAACATTGTTGATTAAGCACATTTTATAACAGATTTGTATTTGGAAAAGTCAGTCAGCTCATAAACATCTAATAATAAGACAACTGAACATTAAGAGAGAATCAAGGATCTGTTTTATTATTATTCTTTAATCAATAAGGAGTGTTACTAGAAGCTGACTCAGGTCTATCATCAGGGAGGATTGTTTGATTCAGCCACATGTTGTGATCAGAGTTACAGAGAATCATTCAGCCTCAACAACACTCTGCTGCTGACCCTGAATCAGTTCAGGCTGCTTCAAACACGGCAGTTAAAGACTGAATTCATTCATTCATCAGCAACACCCGGGAAATCAGCCCAGCCCACATCCTCATCAGTTAGTGAGTTTATGAGCTGGGTTGACTGGATGAACTCACTATTAGATGTGTTTCCAGTATACAGGGAACCGTGTAAAGACTCTCAGTTACACTTTACACCTTACATTAAAATGTGTTTTGGGCCGGGTAGGATTTCACCCGCAGCCCTGTCTGGCCTTGATGCCCTTCTGAAAATCGTATGCCCATTGATGCCCTGCCCACACTACCCGAGCTGATTTTCTCCTCTGCCTCTTTCCTGTGGTTTAGGGTTAGTATAGTTATATATATAATATGGTTTTTAAACACCAGCGTCTTTTGTTGAGATTCTGAATTTTTTATGGGAATCATCAAGTGAAACACTGTGCACATAGCGTTAGGGTTTCGGCCTGTTGGACTACACGCCAGTGGAAGAACAATCCATTAAGCACTTTTATTATTACTGCCACTTGGTCACTTTAAGACTTATTTCCACCCACGTAGACCTAATTCTTGTATGTTGATTGAAAATGAAGAAGAAGAATAGATGCCACAATGCGTCCCTGACCACCTCTGCAGGTGGTTCGGCCGATCGGATCATAATCCGTCCTCAATGTGTTTTGAGTGCATTTACACCTGTACTTTCATGTGGTCGAGCACTATCCGACTGCAATCGGATCACTTCCCGTTTAGCATTAACAAAGCATAATGTCATGGTGTCAGGCAGGTGTGTATGAGATCTCACTCACCCGTCCCAGAGACTTGGCAGTTCATCCTGCAGACCGACGTTCAACTCATCAAACACTTTCTGAGCCTTTTTCAATTCTTCTTCTGCCTTCAAACAATAACATGTCTGTTTAACAGAATGAACTCCATAAAATACCTGAACAGGTGACAAAGAGCACCTGAACAGGCGGTATAACACCTGGACCATTAAGTTCTAACCACCATGTTTTATCACAGACAAGTGGACTCACCTTCATCATCTTGCGGTCGTTCTTCATCCCTGATATCGTCAGAGTTTCAACGTGATGACGAGCGCTGTCGTAGTCGATGAGTTTCCGACTTCTTTTAGCCACACGAGTCTGAAGTGCCACAAATTTTCAGTTGTTAGATGATGAATCAGTTTCCACACCAACACTGTAAAATATTTTGTAATCAAAAGACAAACTGTTTGTTACTTTGAGGTCTGGAAACTGTAGCAGGTACTCGTCCAGGTTCAGCAGCGTCGAGTCCACCAGTTTGTTATGAAAATCTTCCCACATTGCATCACAGTCCTGCAGGAAACACACAACAACTCACGTTGTCATAGCGACACATCAGAACTTTGAAATTATTCTGTACGATCTACGATACCAAGGGTCGGCATGCCTAGGTCCCTGCATTTGCCTGCCCCACATGGGTTAAATCCCGGCCGGCAGACAGACCGGAGCTCCACTCCCAGGTCCGGCTGTTCCAGGCGAGGTTATGTAGATCCGTTGTGGCCGATTCATAAATTCAGACTATAGCTCTTAGTCTTAGTCTCTTAGTCTGGATCACTTTGCCTTGGGATACCCTGTTGGAGAAGCTTTTGCCCCCGACAACACAGCTCCCAGGGTCACGGGGACACACAAACCCCTCCACCACAATATGGTGGTGATTATCGGAGAGGAAAATGATCAAATTATTCTGTTTAATAGTTTTTCTGTCCATTTCTCTTGAATGTAACGTCACCAGTTACATTTAAAACACAACTATCAAAAAGCAGTTGATCATGAAGGAGTGTTTGTGATTAACCCAAACATGGAAACATGTTTACTTTGAAAATAATAAAGTTTTGAAGTGTATTGCTTGTTCCCGGTGCTGAAATATTTAAGAAACTGAAAATCAGAACCAGTGTTTCAGTTCAGCTACTAGTGACGACCTGCACACCTGGACACCTGCGTTTGTCAAGTTTGTGTGATATGTTCAGGTGTCGTCCTGTCGTGTGGGAGACTTATGACTCTGACCTTCCCAATGACCATGACGTCATCTTTTCCGTGCCAGTCTGGTTCATAGACTTCATGCAGAGACTGTGTCAGGTTGATGGAGGCCTGCTGCATCCCTGCAGGGACACCAACACAGTCAGTAATATGTTTTATATATGACATATGATATAAGTGGAAGAATAAAGACTCTTTCTCACCTTTAATGGCAGACATGTAGGCCTTCATCTCCCTCTGCAGCCGAGAGCCTTCAGACTGACAGAACACACACATTACTGGTTAATAACACCGACACATACACATGAATATATATAATATATAATAACAGTTATGTCCTTCTGCTTTGGGGAATCTTGATGGCTTCCTGTTTTCCTACAGAACAACTTTCTGGTGTTTTTTGCTTTAACTGATGAATCTGCAGTCGGGTTCATGTCAGTCAAAGATGAACTGAACCACAGTGACTGTCGACCCTGAAGGAAACATCACTGATGGACGGAGCTGAGCATCACCACTAAAATATAGACTAAACAGACTTAAATACAGAACAAACTGACTTAAATACAACCTAAACAGACTAAAATACAAACTAAACAGACTGAAATACAGACTAAACAGACTGAAATACAGACTAAACAGACTAAAATACAAACTAAACAGACTTAAATACAGAACAAACTGACTAAAATACAAACTAAACAGACTAAAATACAACCTAAACAGACTAAAATACAAACTAAACAGACTAAACAGTAAACTAGACCTAGTCTGTGTCAGTTATCTCTAAGGTCTAGACCTAGTCTGTGTCAGTTATCTTTAAGGTCTAGACCTAGTCTGTGTCAGTTATCTTTAAGGTCTAGACCTAGTCTGTGTCAGTTATCTTTAAGGTCTAGACCTGGTCTGTGTCAGTTATCTTTAAGGTCTAGACCTGGTCTGTGTCAGTTATCTTTAAGGTCTAGACCTGGTCTGTGTCAGTTATCTTTAAGGTCTAGACCTGGTCCGTGTCAGTTATCTTTAAGGTCTAGACCTGGTCCGTGTTAGTTATCTTTAACGTCTAGACCTGGTCTGTGTCAGTTATCTTTAAGGTCAAGACCTGGTCCGTGTCAGTTATCTTTAAGGTCTAGACCTGGTCTGTGTCAGTTATCTTTAAGGTCTAGACCTGGTCTGTGTCAGTTATCTTTAAGGTCTAGACCTGGTCTGTGTCAGTTATCTCTAAGGTCTAGACCTGGTCTGTGTCAGTTATCTTTAAGGTCTAGACCTGGTCTGTGTCAGTTATCTTTAAGGTCTAGACCTGGTCTGTGTCAGTTATCTTTAAGGTCTAGACCTGGTCTGTGTCAGTTATCTTTAAGGTCTAGACCTGGTCTGTGTCAGTTATCTTTAAGGTCTAGACCTGGTCTGTGTCAGTTATCTTTAAGGTCTAGACCTGGTCTGTGTCAGTTATCTTTAAGGTCTAGACCTGGTCTGTGTCAGTTATCTCTAAGGTCTAGACCTGGTCTGTGTCAGTTATCTTTAAGGTCTAGACCTGGTCTGTGTCAGTTATCTTTAAGGTCTAGACCTGGTCTGTGTCAGTTATCTCTAAGGTCTAGACCTGGTCTGTGTCAGTTATCTTTAAGGTCTAGACCTGGTCTGTGTCAGTTATCTTTAAGGTCTAGACCTGGTCTGTGTCAGTTATCTTTAAGGTCTAGACCTGGTCTGTGTCAGTTATCTTTAAGGTCTAGACCTGGTCTGTGTCAGTTATCTTTAAGGTCTAGACCTGGTCTGTGTCAGTTATCTTTAAGGTCTAGACCTGGTCTGTGTCAGTTATCTCTAAGGTCTAGACCTGGTCTGTGTCAGTTATCTCTAAGGTCTAGACCTGGTCTGTGTCAGTTATCTTTAAGGTCTAGACCTGGTCTGTGTCAGTTATCTTTAAGGTCTAGACCTGGTCTGTGTCAGTTATCTCTAAGGTCTAGACCTGGTCTGTGTCAGTTATCTTTAAGGTCTAGACCTGGTCTGTGTCAGTTATCTCTAAGGTCTAGACCTGGTCTGTGTCAGTTATCTTTAAGGTCTAGACCTGGTCTGTGTCAGTTATCTTTAAGGTCTAGACCTGGTCTGTGTCAGTTATCTCTAAGGTCTAGACCTGGTCTGTGTCAGTTATCTTTAAGGTCTAGACCTGGTCTGTGTCAGTTATCTTTAAGGTCTAGACCTGGTCTGTGTCAGTTATCTCTAAGGTCTAGACCTGGTCTGTGTCAGTTATCTCTAAGGTCTAGACCTGGTCTGTGTCAGTTATCTCTAAGGTCTAGACCTGGTCTGTGTCAGTTATCTCTAAGGTCTAGACCTGGTCTGTGTCAGTTATCTCTAAGGTCTAGACCTGGTCTGTGTCAGTTATCTCTAAGGTCTAGACCTGGTCTGTGTCAGTTATCTCTAAGGTCTAGACCTGGTCTGTGTCAGTTATCTCTAAGGTCTAGACCTGGTCTGTGTCAGTTATCTCTAAGGTCTAGTATATCCATTTACGACAGACTATCGGAGCAGAAATGAGGCTTGTGCATGAGCCCAGTTCCACAATGATTGAGAATTATAAAACAGAATCAAGCGTATGTGCGTCTTTAGAAATCTGCACATGTGTGTGTTTGTGCGGGTTAACCCTGACCCTACACACAGGCTTAGTGGTGAATCTCGTTGAGTTTCATGCGCTCCCGGTGCTCAGGTGAGTTAGGTATTTGCTGTAGTGTGTCCACGCTGAAAGTGGTTTACAGAAAAACAAACTGTATGACGTCTGTAAACATCTCTCACCTCCTGTCTCCTGAAGTTGATGACCACTTGTTCAAACTGCTCATCTTTGGTCTCGTCTGCTTTTCCCAGTTTCTGCAGCACCTGAGAAATCATAAAATTATACCGATTTATAACTGCTGACATGAAATACTGACACCTCTAAAGCAAATATGTTGTATTTTTACAGTTATTCAGATTACTTTGTTCCTTCTAAACATCATCAACATACATGTGACTGAGTGCAAGATAAGAAACATGTTTATTATTAATAATTCATATATAAAACAATAAGCAACATCAGAAAAACTAAAGTATTAAAAGACCTGTCAGCATTCCAGTGATGTGGTTATAATTAGTTTGTTTGAGACAAAGATGTTGGTAAACATTGTTTTCATCATGAAGAACATAACTGCAGCTTGACGTCTCAGTTTGTGTTGAAGAGAGTGAAACAGGAAACAGGCCTCCACATTAGAAACAAGCAGAGAAACAGAGCTGCCTTGAAAACGGAGAGCTGTGAAGCAGCTCGGTTCACATCCACTCGGACATATGCTTCATATTTAATAGGCTCAGTGTGTCCGGGCTCAGTGTCCGGGCTCAGTGCGTCCGGGATTATGGTGTCCGGGCTCAGTGCGTCCGGGCTCAGTGTCTTGGCTCAGTGCGTCCGGGCTCAGTGTCAGGCCTCAGTGTCCGGGCTCAGTGTGTCAGGCCTCAGTGTCCGGGCTCAGTGTGTCAGGCCTCAGTGTCCGGGCTCAGTGTGTCAGGCCTCAGTGTCCGGGCTCAGTGTGTCAGGCCTCAGTGTCCGGGCTCAGTGTGTCAGGCCTCAGTGTCCGGGCTCAGTGTGTCAGGCCTCAGTGTCCGGGCTCAGTGCGTCCGGGCTCAGTGTCTTGGCTCAGTGCGTCCGGGCTCAGTGTCTTGGCTCAGTGTGTCCGGGCTCAGTGTGTCCGGGCTCAATGTGTCCGGGCTCAGTGCGTCCGGGCTCAGTGCGTCCGGGCTCAGTGCGTCCGGGCTCAGTGTGTCCGGGCTCAGTGCGTCCGGGCTCAGTGCGTCCGGGCTCAGTGTGTCCGGGCTCAGTGTGTCCGGGCTCAATGTGTCCGGGCTCAGTGCGTCCGGGCTCAGTGTGTCTTGGCTCAATGCGTCCGGGCTCAGTGCGTCCGGGCTCAGTGCGTCCGGGCTCAGTGCGTCCGGGCTCAGTGCGTCCGGGCTCAGTGCGTCCGGGCTCAGTGCGTCCGGGCTCAGTGCGTCCGGGCTCAGTGTCTTGGCTCAATGTGTCCGGGCTCAGTGTGTCCGGGATTAGTGTCCGGGTTCACGGACTGAGCCTGAACTCAGCATGTTCTGAAGCAGATGTTCATTAGTGTTTCACGTCAAAAACAGGCATCTTCCCAGATGTTTATGAAACAGATGTTGTAGAAGCCTTACTAAAGAAACAAGATGTAGATGTTGATGCTCTGACCAGCTGTAGGCCGACATCCATCCTCCCATTAATTATAAAGATAATAATAATAATAATAATAATAATAAACTCCTCTGGGGCCTGTTTCACAAAAGCAGAATAAAGATATCCAGGATAAGAGAGAAAGCGATCCTTGACCTAGTCTAGTCAGTTCATCCTGGCTTAATTGGATTCACGAAGGCCAAGACAGACTGAGGAGAGACTAGGTTGAACCAGACTGAGGAGGAGAGACTAGGTTGAACCAGACTGAGGAGAGACTAGGTTGAACCAGACTGAGGAGGAGAGACTAGGTTGAACCAGACTGAGGAGGAGAGACTAGGTTGAACCAGACTGAGGAGAGACTAGGTTGAACCAGGCTGAGGAGAGACTAGGTTGAACCAGACTGAAGAGAGACTAGGTTGAACCAGACTGAGGAGGAGAGACTAGGTTGAACCAGACTGAAGAGAGACTAGGTTGAACCAGACTGAGGAGAGACTAGGTTGAACCAGACTGAGGAGGAGAGACTAGGTTGAACCAGACTGAGGAGGAGAGACTAGGTTGAACCAGACTGAGGAGGAGAGACTAGGTTGAACCAGACTGAAGAGAGACTAGGTTGAACCAGACTGAGGAGAGACTAGGTTGAACCAGACTGAGGAGGAGAGACTAGGTTGAACCAGACTGAGGAGGAGAGACTAGGTTGAACCAGACTGAGGAAGAGACTAGTTGAACCAGACTGTGAGGAGGAGAGACTAGGTTGAACCAGACTGAGGGAGAGACTAGGTTGAACCAGACTGAGGAGGAGAGACTAGGTTGAACCAGACTGAGGAGGGAGAGACTAGGTTGAACCAGACTGAGGAGAGACTAGGTTGAACCAGACTGAGGAGGAGAGACTAGGTTGAACCAGACTGAGGAGAGACTAGGTTGAACCAGACTGAGGAGGAGAGACTAGGTTTGAACCAGACTGAAGAGAGACTAGGTTGAACCAGACTGAGGAGGAGAGACTAGGTGAACCAGACTGAGGAGGAGAGACTAGGTTGAACCAGACTGAGGAGGAGAGACTAGGTTGAACCAGGCTGAGGAGAGACTAGGTTGAACCAGACTGAAGAGGAGAGACTAGGTTGAACCAGACTGAAGAGAGACTAGGTTGAACCAGGCTGAGGAGAGACTAGGTTGAACCAGACTGAGGAGGAGAGACTAGGTTGAACCAGACTGAAGGAGAGACTAGGTTGAACCAGGCTGAGGAGAGACTAGGTGAACCAGACTGAGGAGAGACTAGGTTGAACCAGGACTGAGGAGAGACTAGGTTGAACCAGACTGAGGAGGAGAGACTAGGTTGAACCAGACTGAAGAGAGACTAGGTTGAACCAGGCTGAGGAGAGACTAGGTTGAACCAGACTGAGGAGAGACTAGGTTGAACCAGACTGAAGGAGAGACTAGGTTGAACCAGACTGAAGAGAGACTAGGTTGAACCAGACTGAGGAGGAGAGACTAGGTTGGAACCAGACTGAGGAGGAGAGACTAGGTTGAACCAGACTGAGGAGGAGAGACTAGGTTGAACCAGGCTGAGGAGAGACTAGGTTGAACCAGACTGAAGAGGAGAGACTAGGTTGAACAGACTGAAGAGAGACTAGGTTGAACCAGGCTGA